>NC_069505.1:636134479-636302021 GCF_027579735.1 Bombina bombina | reverse complement strand
TTCAATCTTAGCTGATTATTATTGATTTTCTGCACATTGCTGTTATTTGCTTTTTTCACAGGTTGGATTGACGTTTATTTATACACTTTGGAGTTTTTCTTATCACTCGAGACCGTTGTCTCATTTTTTTCATCAAGCTGCACTAAGGAGCCAGCAGCCCAGCTCCTATTCGGATATATCGCACTTAGACTTTTTCACATCAAGTGTTTCTTTATTGCATTTTTTGCACTCAGACTATAACATTGTTTATTTATTATTTATTTGGGGAATCAGATCGTCCTTTGCAACAACTGTTTCTTTATAGGTTTTTGCACACAGACTGTAAATTGCCTTTTTTGGGATTCATATTATTGTTTATATTGTTTTATATTAACCCACCTTACACCTGAGGGTTTTTCAGTCTTTTAGTTTGTTTATATCCAATTTTATCCTTCATGCTTTCTGCACAGCTTTTGTCCACCTTATTTTTTACACACACATTTTTTGGGTCTCTTCTCTGATCCAAATAGGAGCACCAGGGTTATTTTGTGACAACCTCTAATTCAAATTTGGTGAACATTTTTTCCAAAGACACCCATTATTATTCCTTATCACGCATATCATTTTTAACCCCCGGTCCCACCAGACCTAACCGGAACAGACCATCAGTTAGAGGTCACACTGCACAAGCCAGCATATATCTACTGATATAGACCCTCTATTGCTTTTAATTATGTTTTAATGTCGATTGTATTATTATTCATGTTACTAACCATGGATCCATGAGTATATGTATTCTCTGATTTTTAAGAATTTTTAATTTGAATGCAATAAATTTTATATTGATTGTAACAAATCTTATCTAGATCTTTAGTACACCTAGCCTCCGTTAGTTGGCGCTTGGGCCCTCCCCTCACTATCTAAGTTCTTTTAGGTGAGAGCTAGGTCTCACCTCTCCCAGGCATACAGGTGTTTTGTTGGCGCTTTGAGTAATACCAATTACATAGTATCTACAATTAATAGAGGAGCCAACTAGGAGTAAAGCTATATTGGATTTAGTGCTATCAAACAATACAGATATAATATCAAACATAGAAGTTAAAGAACATTTGGGTAACAGTGATCATAACATGGTCACATTTGAAATCTCTTTTCATATGCAGTGTTTTAAAGGCTTAACTAAGACTTTTAATTTCAAGAAAGCAAAATTCAACGATTTAAGGAAATCATTAAATAATATAAATTGGGACAATGTATTTTCTAATAAAAATACAGAGGATAAATGGATAATATTTAAAAATTTGTTAAATAAATATACATATCAATACATACCATATGGTTATAAAAATAAAAATAAAAAAACTAAGCCGTTATGGCTAAATAAAAATGTGTTAAAAGAAATTAGGAAAAAACGTAGGGCATTTAAATTATTAAAAGAAAATAGTACAGACTCAGCATACAATATTTATAAGGAATGTAACAAAGCATGCAAAAAAGCAATCAAATTAGCCAAAATTGAAAATGAAAAATTAATTGCCAAGGATTCTAAGTCTAACCCTAAAAGGTTCTTTAAGTACATAAATAGCAAAAAGTCTAAGAAGGATAATATAGGTACATTAAAATGTGTGGAGGGTAGCATGATAAATAATGACAGGGAGAAGGCTGAGGTACTAAACCAGTTTTTTTCTTCAGTATACACAAGAGAGGAACCATTGAATGATACTTTGGAACAGAATAGAACATGCCAGTCCATACCACTAACTGGGTTTTGTTTAGAGGATATCAGGAAAAAACTAAAAAATATTAAGGTAAATAAAACTCCAGGCCCAGATGGAATACACCCAAGGGTGTTAAGTGAACTTAGCACTGTTATAGACAAACCTTTACTCTTAATTTTTCAAGACTCATTATCCTCAGGCATGGTACCCCAGGATTGGCGTAAAGCTGATGTGGTGCCACTCTTCAAAAAGGGAAGCAGGGATGATCCAGGAAGCTATAGACCAGTTAGTCTGACATCAATAGTGGGGAAGATATTTGAAGGGATTATAAGGGATTATATTGATGAGCATATTCGTGTAAACAAGATTATGAGTTCTAATCAGCATGGCTTTAGGAGAAATAGATCATGTCAAACTAATCTAATTAGATTCTACGAGGAAGTAAGTAAAAATATAGATAAAGGGGAATCAGTTGATGTGATATACTTAGATTTTGCAAAGGCATTTGATACAGTGCCACATGAGAGATTAATGCACAAAATTAAGGGACTGGGAATAGCTGAAAATGTTAGCTCATGGATAAATAACTGGATAAAAGATAGGGAGCAACGAGTAGCAGTAAATGGATCATACTCAGATTGGACAAAGGTAATCAGTGGCGTCCCCCAGGGATCAGTACTGGGCCCTGTTCTTTTTAATATTTTTATAAATGACTTGGAGCAAGGATTAAATAGCGACATCTCTATTTTTGCAGATGATACTAAGTTAAGTAAGGTCATTAGGTCAGAGCAGGATGAACTCTCTTTGCAAAGGGATTTGCTAAAATTAGAACTATGGGCAAGTGAATGGAAAATGAGATTTAATACGGAAAAATGTAAGGTTCTACATTTTGGAAGTAAAAATAAGCAGGCTATGTATTTTTTAAATGGGACAAGACTTAGCCAAACACAGGAGGAAAGGGATTTGGGAGTAGTAATAGATAACAAGCTAAAGATGAGTGCACAATGCAGGGCAGCGGCTTCAAAGGCTAATAAGATACTAGCATGTATTAAAAGAGGCATTGATTCAAGGGAGGAAAGCATAATTCTGTCATTATATAAAGCCCTGGTAAGACCTCACCTTGAGTTTGGAGTGCAGTTCTGGGGACCGATTGCTAAAAAAGATATTGCAGAACTAGAAAAAGTTCAGAGAAGGGCCACAAAGCTAATAAGGGGATTGGAGAAATTAACCTATGAGGAGAGGCTAGCCAAACTGGGTCTGTTCTCTTTAGAAAAAAGGCGCTTGAGAGGTGACATGATTACTTTATATAAATATATTCAAGGCCCATATACAGAGATGGCAGAAGCTCTTTTTATTCCAAGAAAATTGGTTCTGACAAGAGGTCATAATTTAAGGTTGGAGGAAAGGAGATTTAATCTCCTGCAACGGAAACGTTTTTTCACTGTAAGAGCAATAAAATTGTGGAACTCATTACCAAAGGAGGTAGTGAATGCCAATACCATAGATACATTTAAAAATAGTCTGGATAAATTTCTGTATATAAACAAAATTCATGGATATGATTGCTAGTATTAAATGGGTCACATTTTAATGGGGTTATTTAAGCTTAACTGGAGCTTTTTGTAAGTATTTTAGATTTGTATAGGTTGAACTCGATGGACTTCAGTCTTTTTTCAACCTTATCTACTATGTTACTATGTTACTATGTTACTTGACACACAGCTATATAGGGCATAATATTAATTCCACAAAGTATATGTCACGTGACACACAGCTATATAGGGCATAATATTAATTCCACAAAGTATATGTCACGTGACACACAGCTATATAGGGCATAATATTAATTCCACAAAGTATATGTCACGTGACACACAGCTATATAGGGCATAATATTAATTCCACAAAGTATATGTCACGTGACACACAGCTATATAGGGCATAATATTAATTCCACAAAGTATATGTCACGTGACACACAGCTATATAGGGCATAATATTAATTCCACAAAGTATATGTCACGTGACGTGACACACAGCTATATAGGGCATAATATTAATTCCACAAAGTATATGTCACGTGACACACAGCTATATAGGGCATAATATTAATTCCACAAAGTATATGTCACGTGACACACAGCTATATAGGGCATAATATTAATTCCACAAAGTATATGTCACATGACACACAGCTATATAGGGCATAATATTAATTCCACAAAGTATATGTCACGTGACACACAGCTATAGGTAAAAGACAAGTACACACTGACAGTGTAACACTGTGGAGACAAGGCACTAGGGAGATCCTGAACCATTAATCTTATTGGTAGAGCTTCCTGTGTCAGGACAGGGTGCTGAGGCTGATTGGGGTTACAGGAAGGCCTGTGGCTGATGGTAGTTACAGGGGGGGGCTGTGGCTGATGTTAGTTAACGAGGGCCCTGTCACTGTGGCTGACGCTAGTTACAGGGGGGCCCTGGGACTGATGGTAATTACAGGGGGGTCTGTAAACCCCCATCAGCCCCCCCCTGCAACTACCATCAGCCTCAGACCCCCTTGTAACCACCATCAGCCCCAGGCCCCCCTGTAACCACCATCAGCCCCAGCCCCCCCCTGTAACCACCATCAACCTTGCCCTCAGCACCCTCACCCTGTTGTAACCCCTCATAACCCATCCAAGATAAGGAGGGACTCCAATTAGATCACACATGACATGCTCCATGCACTGTTGCACATATACAAAATGACTTATGACTGAAGGCAAATTGCAGATTGTGAAGATGCCAGTATCTGCAGCAGCCAGGGGCCCAGCCGCCCAGGGGTAGTGTTATAAGGGCAGACGACCCTCTTTCTTTTTATATAAAATTAAAATATAATATTTTATATAAAAAAAAGAGGGTCTGCGTCTGCCCTTATAACACTACCCTGGGCCCTGCTGCAGATACTGGCATCTTCACAATCTGCCATTTGACAGGATGATGTGCTTACATGTGAATATTTTAAATATTCCCATGTGAGCACATCATCATCCCTGTGTATTATTTAATTAAAGAAATTGCAACAGCAGATTGTGAAAATACTATTATAATTTACATTACAAATTTACAACAACCCTGCCTTCTCAGCCACACAGCAAGGCCCCCCCCCCCCCCAGGCTCCCCTATAACCCAAAAGTCTCAGGCTCTCAGCACCCCCCCCCCCCCCAAATGATATCATAATCAGCCTGCCCATCCATCATCCCTCTCAGACAGAGACAGTATATTAGTAGAGTAGAGGAGTAGTACATACATCATTTACATAAATAATAAGATAAATAAATTAATAATAATAATAATAATAATATATTTATACTGTTTAATTATACATTATAATAATTAATAAATAATCTATTTTCTTTCATGTAATTGGCAAGAGTCCATGAGCTAGTGACATATGGGATATACAATCCTACCAGGAGGGGCAAAGTTTCCCAAACCCCGAAATGCCCACAAATACACCTCTCACCACACCCACAATTCAGTTTTACAAACTTTGCCTCCTATGGAGGTGGTGAAGTAAGTTTGTGCTAAGATTTCTACGTTGATATGCGCTTCTCAGCATTGTTGAAGCCCGATTCCTCTCAGAGTACAGCGAATGACAGAGGGACGTGAAGGGAGTATTACCTATTGAATACGATGATTTCCCTAACGGGGGTCTTTTTCATGGGTTCTCTGTTATCGGTCGTAGAGATTCATCTCCTACCTCCCTTTTCAGATCGACGATATACTCTTATATATACCATTACCTCTACTATTAACTGTTTTAGTACTGGTTTGGCTATCTGCTATATGTGGATGGGTGTCTTTTGGTAAGTATGTTTTTATTACTTAAGACACTCTCAGCTATGGTTTGGCACTTTATGCATTTGTATAAAGTTCTAAATATATGTATTGTACTTATATTTGCCATGAGTCAGGTTCATGTATTTCCTTCTGCAGACTGTCAGTTTCATATTTGGGAATATAAACACTTTAAGAAATTTGTTTCTTACCTGGGGTTTAGTCTTTTTCAATTTGACTACTTTTTGCATTTGCGGGTATTAGGCCCGCGGGTGCGTCAAATGTTAGACTTTATTGCGTCATTTTTGGCGCGAACTTTTTTGGCACGGGAAATTACGTTTTTGACGCAACTTCGTCATTTCCGGCGTCATACGTGACGTCGAGACCTTTCACACGGCGGCGTCATTAGTGACGCAAGTGTATCATTTCCGGTCATTTTTGGCGCCAAAAAAGTTTACGTTACGTTGTGCGTCATACTTGGCGCCAATTTTTTTCTTCATTATTTCAATACCCCATTGTTGTTTGCCTCCTGCTTTCTTTTCTATCAAGAGGCCTATGCTTTTGCATTTTTTCCCATTCCTGAAACTGTCATTTAAGGAAATAGATAATTTTGCTTTATATGTTGTTTTTTCTCTTACATTGAGCAAGATGTCCCAATCTGATCCTGTCTCTGAAGTTGCTGCTGGAACATTGCTGCATGACGTCGGTTCTACCAAAGCTAAGTGCATTTGTTGTAAAATTGTAGAAATTATTCCACCGAATGTCATTTGTAATAGTTGTCATGATAAACTTTTACATGCAAATATAAAACAAGATAGTATCTTCCAGCACTGGTGATGGGAGTGCAAGCCTGAGGAGCTCCTGCCAAAGCTCCAAACGAATCAGTATATACAGAAAGTTCAAGCAGCACCTCCACTTGTACAGAATTATCAATTTTATTGTACCAAGACACAAAAATACATGACGTTTCGGGCTCAAATGCCCTTAATCATATGACCTAAACATACTACACACCTCTCTTAAATACCTTATACCACAGGTGTTGCTAATTATAACATTAACCAGTATAAAAATTTAACTCTTAAGTGTAAATGCCACCTAGTGGTCAATATATAAAATAACATACAATATACTTTTCTTTAAAAAAAAGTCTAACAGTGCTACATATATGCAATGAAGTCTACAAGAACATTTTTTCACAGAATTTTTTACAAAAAAAACTTTTTTACAGAGAAACATCTTATAGAATAGTTACATATCCGGAGGAAAGGATTTCTTCTTCACAGTGTTCATATTAGGGGCAGTATAATCTAAAAGAATTCAAAAAACAATTTAGAGAAAAATTTAGAGAAAAATATTGAGATCCAATTCACGATTCATACCCTTTGGGAACATACAATCTAACTTATAGATCCACATAGATTCTCTTTTCTTTAAGATTAACTCTCTATTCCCACCTCTACGAGGAATAGGAACATGGTCTATGATTTGAAACTTCAATTGAGCTATAGCGTGGCCTTTAGATAGAAAATGATTAGAGACTGGGGCATTTAGATCTTTGCATCTTATATTTGATTTATGCTGGATGATCCTATCCCTTACCCTCTGGGTAGTCTCACCAATGTAGATCCACCCACATGGGCACTTAATAAGATAAATCACATAACAAGAGTTACATGTAAGAAAAGCATTAATCTTGTACACTTTGCCTGTGTGTGGATGTACAAAGGTAGAACCCTTTACCATGTTGTTGCAATTCGCACAGCCTAAACAAGGGTAACAACCCAGATTTTTTTCAGTGATATAGCTCTGTTTCAACTTTTTGCTGCCTATATCAGCCCTCACCAATCTATCTTTAATGCTAGAGCTTTTCCTATAAGCAGACATAGGGCCATTAGAAAATGATTGTACACCTGGATGACATTCTCTCAACATGAACCAATATTTGTTAATAATCCTTTTTATCTTGGGACTTTGATTGTTATACTCAGACACAAAAATGATTCTATCCTTCTTATCTTTTACTTTAGTAATATTGGTACATGTCTCATCACTAGCCCTTTTAACTTCATTTTGCAAAAGATCAGCTGGGTAGCCCCTAGCACTGAATTTCTGACCCATTTCTTTAAGCCTTTTAGTAACAAGTTCTTTATCAGACACAATCCTCTTCACTCTTGTCATTTGACTCCTAGGTAGAGATCTAATCAAAGCCGGTGGATGAGCACTTGTAAAGTGCAATAGACTATTCTTATCGGTACTTTTCCTATATATATCTGTTTTTAACATACCGCCTTCTTTGTAGACCATAGTGTCAAGAAAATGTAAGGATTGTTCATCCCAGGTAAGGGTAAATTTAATGTGTCTAGTGGCACTATTTAAATCATCCACAACCTTGAGAAGGGATCCAATGTCGCCCCACCAAACACCAAAGATGTCATCTATATAGCGCCACCAGGTGGCGCCATATAGATGGAACATCTCATTTTGGTAGACAAATTTTTCTTCAAATGCAGACATAAATAAGTTTGCATAGGTAGGGGCGACATTGGATCCCATCGCCGTACCCTTTATCTGCATATAATAATTTTCCTCGAACAGGAAATAGTTACAATATAGGATTATGGTCAACAAATTCAATAAAAAGTCCTGCTGTGAGTCAGTATATACACCACTTGTAATTAATATATTTCCTATTGCACCAATCCCACTTTCGTGCTCAATTGAGGTGTATAAACTGACCACATCAAGGCTATAGAGAATGCATCTATCTGGTGTCTCCATGCTCTTAATTTTATCGAGGAAATCTCCAGTGTCTTTTACATATGAGGTTGACTGTTCTACATAACCCCTTAAAATTTTGTCTAGATAGATTGAAATATTTGAAAAGATAGATTCTGTGCTAGCCACAATAGGCCTCCCAGGTGGTCTCTTAATTTGCTTATGCACCTTGGGTAAGGTATAGAAAACAGGTATTATCCCATTCTCAATAAAAAGAAATTTCCTAGTCTCATCATCAATTATACCATTTTGAAAAGCCTTATCTAAACAAAATGCTATTTCTTTTTGAATTATCAATGTAGGATTGAAGTTTAGTAATCTATATACACTTGTATCACTTAATTGCATTTTGATTTCATTAACATAGTACCCTTTGTCCAGTACCACCAAAGCACCGCCCTTATCCGCCTGTTTATAAATCACATTTTTATTATTTTTCAGTACTCATGTACCTACCTCAGTATTAGTAATAATGTTATACATATAGTACTCATGTACCTACCTCAGTATTAGTAATAATGTTATATATATAGTACTCATGTACCTACCTCAGTATTAGTAATAATGTTATATATATAGTACTCATGTACCTACCTCAGTATTAGTAATAATGTTATACATATAGTACTCATGTACCTACCTCAGTATTAGTAATAATGTTATACATATAGTGCTCATGTACCTACCTCAGTATTAGTAATAATGTTATACATATAGTACTACTGTACCTACCTCAGTATTAGTAATAATGTTATACATATAGTGCTCATGTACCTACCTCAGTATTAGTAATAATGTTATACATATAGTGCTCATGTACCTACCTCAGTATTAGTAATAACGTTATACATATAGTACTCATGTACCTACCTCAGTATTAGTAATAATGTTATACATATAGTACTACTGTACCTACCTCAGTATTAGTAATAATGTTATACATATAGTGCTCATGTACCTACCTCAGTATTAGTAATAATGTTATACATATAGTGCTCATGTACCTACCTCAGTATTAGTAATAATGTTATACATATAGTGCTCATGTACCTACCTCAGTATTAGTAATAATGTTATACATATAGTGCTCATGTACCTACCTCAGTATTAGTAATAATGTTATACATATAGTGCTCATGTACCTACCTCAGTATTAGTAATAATGTTATACATATAGTACTCATGTACCTACCTCAGTATTAGTAATAGTGTTATACATATAGTGCTACTGTACCTACCTCAGTATTAGTAATAATGTTATACATATAGTACTCATGTACCTACCTCAGTATTAGTAATAATGTTATACATATAGTACTCGTACCTACCTCAGTATTAGAAATAATGTTATACATATAGTACGCATGTACCTACCTCAGTATTAGTAATAATGTTATACATATAGTACTCATGTACCTACCTCAGTATTAGTAACAATGTTATACATATAGTACTCATGTACCTACCACAGTATTAGTAATAGTGTTATACATATAGTGCTCATGTACCTACCTCAGTATTAGTAATGTTATACATATAGTGCTCATGTACCTACCTCAGTATTAGTAATAGTGTTATACATATAGTGCTCATGTACCTACCTCAGTATTAGTAATAATGTTATACATATAGTGCTCATGTACCTACCTCAGTATTAGTAATAGTGTTATACATATAGTGCTCATGTACCTACCTCAGTATTAGTAATGTTATACATATAGTACTAATGTACCTACCTCAGTATTAGTAATAATGTTATACATATAGTACTCATGTACCTACCTCAGTATTAGTAATAATGTTATACATATAGTACTCATGTACCTACCACAGTATTAGTAATAGTGTTATACATATAGTGCTCATGTACCTACCTCAGTATTAGTAATGTTATACATATAGTGCTCATGTACCTACCTCAGTATTAGTAATAGTGTTATACATATAGTGCTCATGTACCTACCTCAGTATTAGTAATGTTATACATATAGTACTCATGTACCTACCTCAGTATTAGTAATAATGTTATACATATAGTGCTCATGTACCTACCTCAGTATTAGTAATGTTATACATATAGTGCTCATGTACCTACCTCAGTATTAGTAATAGTGTTATACATATAGTGCTCATGTACCTACCTCAGTATTAGTAATAGTGTTATATATATAGTGCTACTGTACCTACCTCAATATTAGTAATAATTTTATACATATAGTACTTATGTACCTGCCTCAGTATTAGTAATAATGTTATACATATAGTGCTTATGTACCTACCTCAGTATTAGTAATAATGTTATACATATAGTGCTCATGTACATACCTCAGTATTAGTAATAATGTTATACATATAGTACTCATGTACCTACCTCAGTATTAGTAATGTTATACATATAGTGCTCATGTACCTACCTCAGTATTAGTAATAGTGTTATACATATAGTGCTCATGTACCTACCTCAGTATTAGTAATGTTATACATATAGTGCTCATGTACCTACCTCAGTATTAGTAATATTGTTATACATATAGTGCTCATGTACCTACCTCAGTATTAGTAATAATGTTATACATATAGTGCTCATGTACCTACCTCAGTATTAGTAATAATGTTATACATATAGTGCTTATGTACCTACCTCAGTATTAGTAATGATGTTATACATATAGTGCTCATGTACTACCTCAGTATTAGTAATAATGTTATACATATAGTGCTCATGTACTACCTCAGTATTAGTAATAATGTTATACATATAGTGCTCATGTACCTACCTCAGTATTAGTAATGATGTTATACATATAGTGCTCATGTACCTACCTCAGTATTAGTAATGTTATACATATAGTGCTCATGTGCCTACCTCAGTATTAGTAATAATGTTATACATATAGTGCTCATGTGCCTACCTCAGTATTAGTAATAATGTTATACATATAGTGCTCATGTACCTACCTCAGTATTAGTAATATTGTTATACATATAGTGCTCATGTACCTACCTCAGTATTAGTAATAATGTTGTACATATAGTGCTCATGTACCTACCTCAGTATTAGTAATGTTATACATATAGTACTCATGTGCCTACCTCAGTATTAGTAATAATGTTATACATATAGTGCTCATGTACCTACCTCAGTATTAGTAATGATGTTATACATATAGTGCTCATGTACTACCTCAGTATTAGTAATAATGTTATACATATAGTGCTCATGTACCTACCTCAGTATTAGTAATAATGTTATACATATAGTGCTTATGTACCTACCTCAGTATTAGTAATAATGTTATACATATAGTGCTCATGTACCTACCTCAGTATTAGTAATAATGTTATACATATAGTGCTCATGTACCTACCTCAGTATTAGTAATAATGTTATACATATAGTGCTCATGTACCTACCTCAGTATTAGTAATAGTGTTATACATATAGTGCTCATGTACCTACCTCAGTATTAGTAATGATGTTATACATATAGTGCTCATGTACTACCTCAGTATTAGTAATAATGTTATACATATAGTGCTCATGTACCTACCTCAGTATTAGTAATAATGTTATACATATAGTGCTTATGTACCTACCTCAGTATTAGTAATAATGTTATACATATAGTGCTCATGTACCTACCTCAGTATTAGTAATAATGTTATACATATAGTGCTCATGTACCTACCTCAGTATTAGTAATAATGTTATACATATAGTGCTCATGTACCTACCTCAGTATTAGTAATAGTGTTATACATATAGTGCTCATGTACCTACCTCAGTATTAGTAATAATGTTATACATATAGTGCTCATGTACCTACCTCAGTATTAGTAATAATGTTATACATATAGTACTCATGTACCTACCTCAGTATTAGTAATAATGTTTTACATATAGTGCTCATGTACCTACCTCAGTATTAGTAATGTTATACATATAGTACTCATGTGCCTACCTCAGTATTAGTAATAATGTTATACATATAGTGCTCATGTACCTACCTCAGTATTAGTAATAATGTTATACATATAGTGCTCATGTATCTACCTCAGTATTAGTAATAATGTTATACATATAGTGCTCATGTACCTACCTCAGTATTAGTAATAGTGTTATACATATAGTGCTCATGTACCTACCTCAGTATTAGTAATAATGTTATACATATAGTGCTCATGTACCTACCTCAGTATTAGTAATAATGTTATACATATAGTGCTCATGTACCTACCTCAGTATTAGTAATAATGTTATACATATAGTACTCATGTACCTACCTCAGTATTAGTAATAATGTTATACATATAGTACTCATGTACCTACCTCAGTATTAGTAATAATGTTATATATATAGTACTCATGTACCTACCTCAGTATTAGTAATAATGTTATACATATAGTACTCATGTACCTACCTCAGTATTAGTAATAATGTTATACATATAGTACTACTGTACCTACCTCAGTATTAGTAATAATGTTATACATATAGTGCTCATGTACCTACCTCAGTATTAGTAATAATGTTATACATATAGTGCTCATGTACCTACCTCAGTATTAGTAATAATGTTATACATATAGTGCTCATGTACCTACCTCAGTATTAGTAATAATGTTATACATATAGTGCTCATGTACCTACCTCAGTATTAGTAATAATGTTATACATATAGTACTCATGTACCTACCTCAGTATTAGTAATAGTGTTATACATATAGTGCTACTGTACCTACCTCAGTATTAGTAATAATGTTATACATATAGTACTCATGTACCTACCTCAGTATTAGTAATAATGTTATACATATAGTACTCATGTACCTACCTCAGTATTAGTAATAATGTTATACATATAGTACTCATGTACCTACCTCAGTATTAGTAATAATGTTATACATATAGTGCTCATGTACCTACCTCAGTATTAGTAATAATGTTATACATATAGTACTCATGTACCTACCACAGTATTAGTAATAGTGTTATACATATAGTGCTACTGTACCTACCGCAGTATTAGTAATAATGTTATACATATAGTACTCATGTACCTACCGCAGTATTAGTAATAATGTTATACATATAGTGCTCATGTACCTATCTCAGTATTAGTAATAATGTTATACATATAGTGCTCATGTACTACCTCAGTATTAGTAATAATGTTATACATATAGTGCTACTGTACCTACCTCAGTATTAGTAATAATGTTATACATATAGTGCTCATGTACCTACCTCAGTATTAGTAATAATGTTATACATATAGTGCTCATGTACCTACCTCAGTATTAGTAATAATGTTATACATATAGTGCTCATGTACCTACCTCAGTATTAGTAATAATGTTATACATATAGTGCTGATGTACCTACCTCAGTATTAGTAATAATGTTATACATATAGTGCTCATGTACCTACCTCAGTATTAGTAATGTTATACATATAGTGCTCATGTACCTACCTCAGTATTAGTAATAGTGTTATACATATAGTGCTCATGTACCTACCTCAGTATTAGTAATAATGTTATACATATAGTGCTACTGTACCTACCTCAGTATTAGTAATAGTGTTATACATATAGTGCTCATGTACCTACCTCAGTATTAGTAATAGTGTTATACATATAGTACTCATGTACCTACCTCAGTATTAGTAATAGTGTTATACATATAGTGCTACTGTACCTACCTCAGTATTAGTAATAATGTTATACATATAGTGCTCATGTACCTACCTCAGTATTAGTAATAATGTTATACATATAGTGCTCATGTACCTACCTCAGTATTAGTAATAATGTTATACATATAGTGCGCATGTACCTACCTCAGTATTAGTAATAATGTTATACATATAGTGCTCATGTACCTACCTCAGTATTAGTAATAATGTTATACATATAGTGCTCATGTACCTACCTCAGGATTAGTAATAATGTTATACATATAGTACTCATGTACCTACCTCAGTATTAGTAATAGTGTTATACATATAGTGCTCATGTACTACCTCAGTATTAGTAATAATGTTATACATATAGTGCTCATGTACCTACCTCAGTATTAGTAATAATGTTATACATATAGTGCTCATGTACCTACCTCAGTATTAGTAATAATGTTATACATATAGTGCTCATGTACCTACCTCAGTATTAGTAATATTGTTATACATATAGTGCTCATGTACCTACCTCAGTATTAGTAATAATGTTATACATATAGTGCGCATGTACCTACCTCAGTATTAGTAATAATGTTATACATATAGTACTCATGTACCTACCTCAGTATTAGTAATAATGTTATACATATAGTACTCATGTACCTACCTCAGTATTAGTAATAATGTTATACATATAGTACTCATGTACCTACCTCAGTATTAGTAATGTTATACATATAGTGCTCATGTACCTACCTCAGTATTAGTAATAGTGTTATACATATAGTACTCATGTACCTACCTCAGTATTAGTAATAATGTTATACATATAGTGCTCATGTACCTACCTCAGTATTAGTAATATTGTTATACATAAAGTGCTCATGTACCTACCTCAGTATTAGTAATAATGTTAAACATATAGTGCGCATGTACCTACCTCAGTATTAGTAATAATGTTATACATATAGTACTCATGTACCAACCTCAGTATTAGTAATAATGTTATACATATAGTACTCATGTACCTACCACAGTATTAGTAATAGTGTTATAGATATAGTGCTACTGTACCTACCGCAGTATTAGTAATACTGTTATACATATAGTACTCATGTACCTACCTCAGTATTAGTAATGATGTTTTACATATAGTGCTCATGTACCTACCTCAGTATTAGTAATAATGTTATACATATAGTGCTCATGTACCTACCTCAGTATTAGTAATGTTATACATATAGTGCTCATGTACCTACCTCAGTATTAGTAATAATGTTATACATATAGTACTCATGTACCTACCTCAGTATTAGTAATAATGTTATACATATAGTACTACTGTACCTACCTCAGTATTAGTAATAATGTTATACATATAGTGCTCATGTACCTACCTCAGTATTAGTAATAATTTTATACATATAGTGCTCATGTACCTACCTCTGTATTAGTAATAATTTTATACATATAGTACTCATGTACCTACCTCAGTATTAGTAATAGTGTTATACATATAGTGCTCATGTACCTACCTCAGTATTAGTAATAATTTTATACATATAGTGCTACTGTACCTACCTCAGTATTAGTAATAGTGTTATACATATAGTGCTCATGTACCTACCTCAGTATTAGTAATAATGTTATACATATAGTGCTCATGTACCTACCTCAGTATTAGTAATAGTGTTATACATATAGTGCTCATGTACCTACCTCAGTATTAGTAATAATGTTATACATATAGTGCTCATGTACCTACCTCAGTATTAGTAATAATGTTATACATATAGTACTCATGTACCTACCTCAGTATTAGTAATAATGTTATACATATAGTACTCATGTACCTACCTCAGTATTAGTAATAGTGTTATACATATAGTGCTCATGTACCTACCTCAGTATTAGTAATAGTGTTATACATATAGTGCTTATGTGCCTACCTCAGTATTAGTAATAATGTTATACATATAGTACTCATGTACCTACCTCAGTATTAGTAATAATGTTATACATATAGTACTCATGTACCTACCTCAGTATTAGTAATGTTATACATATAGTGCTCATGTACCTACCTCAGTATTAGTAATAGTGTTATACATATAGTGCTCATGTACCTACCTCAGTATTAGTAATGTTATACATATAGTGCTCATGTACCTACCTCAGTATTAGTAATAATGTTATACATATAGTGCTCATGTACCTACCTCAGTATTAGTAATAGTGTTATACATATAGTGCTCATTGTACTACCTCAGTATTAGTAATAATGTTATACATATAGTGCTGATGTACCTACCTCAGTATTAGTAATAATGTTATACATATAGTGCGCATGTACCTACCTCAGTATTAGTAATAGTGTTATACATATAGTGCTTATGTACCTACCTCAGTATTAGTAATAATGTTATACATATAGTGCTCATGTACCTACCTCAGTATTAGTAATAATGTTATACATATAGTGCTCATGTACTACCTCAGTATTAGTAATAGTATTATACATATAGTGCTCATGTACCTACCTCAGTATTAGTAATAATGTTATACATATAGTGCTCATGTACCTACCTCAGTATTAGTAATGTTATACATATAGTGCTCATGTACCTACCTCAGTATTAGTAATATTGTTATACATATAGTACTCATGTACCTACCTCAGTATTAGTAATGTTATACATATAGTGCTCATGTACCTACCTCAGTATTAGTAATAATGTTATACATATAGTGCTCATTTACCTACCTCAGTATTAGTAATAATGTTATACATATAGTGCTCATGTACCTACCTCAGTATTAGTAATAATGTTATACATATAGTGCTCATGTACCTACCTCAGTATTAGTAATAATGTTATACATATAGTACTCATGTACCTACCTCAGTATTAGTAATAATGTTATACATATAGTGCTCATGTACCTACCTCAGTATTAGTAATAATGTTATACATATAGTGCTTATGTACCTACCTCAGTATTAGTAATAGTGTTATACATATAGTGCTCATGTACCTACCTCAGTATTAGTAATAATGTTATACATATAGTGCGCATGTACCTACCTCAGTATTAGTAATAATGTTATACATATAGTGCTTATGTACCTACCTCAGTATTAGTAATAATGTTATACATATAGTGCTCATGTACCTACCTCAGTATTAGTAATGTTATACATATAGTACTCATGTACCTACCTCAGTATTAGTAATAGTGTTATACATATAGTGCTACTGTACCTACCTCAGTATTAGTAATAATGTTATACATATAGTGCTCAGTTACCTACCTCAGTATTAGTAATAATGTTATACATATAGTGCTCATGTACCTACCTCAGTATTAGTAATAATGTTATACATATAGTGCTTATGTACCTACCTCAGTATTAGTAATAGTGTTATACATATAGTGCTCATGTACCTACCTCAGTATTAGTAATAATTTTATACATATAGTGCTCATGTACCTACCTCAGTATTAGTAATAGTGTTATACATATAGTGCTCATGTACCTACCTCAGTATTAGTAATAATGATATACATATAGTGCGCATGTACCTACCTCAGTATTAGTAATAATGTTATACATATAGTGCTTATGTACCTACCTCAGTATTAGTAATAATGTTATACATATAGTGCTCATGTACCTACCTCAGTATTAGTAATGTTATACATATAGTACTCATGTACCTACCTCAGTATTAGTAATAGTGTTATACATATAGTGCTACTGTACCTACCTCAGTATTAGTAATAATGTTATACATATAGTGCTCAGTTACCTACCTCAGTATTAGTAATAATGTTATACATATAGTGCGCATGTACCTACCTCAGTATTAGTAATAATGTTATACATATAGTGCTACTGTACCTACCTCAGTATTAGTAGTAATATTATACATATAGTGCTCATGTACCTACCTCAGTATTAGTAATGTTATACATATAGTGCTCATGTACCTACCTCAGTATTAGTAATAATGTTATACATATAGTACGCATGTACCTACCTCAGTATTAGTAATAATGTTATACATATAGTACTCATGTACCTACCTCAGTATTAGTAATAATGTTATACATATAGTGCTTATGTACCTACCTCAGTATTAGTAATAATGTTATACATATAGTGCTACTGTACCTACCTCAGTATTAGTAATAATGTTATAAATATAGTGATCATGTACCTACCTCAGTATTAGTAATAGTGTTATACATATAGTACTCATGTACCTACCTCAGTATTAGTAATAGTGTTATACATATAGTACTCATGTACCTACCTCAGTATTAGTAATAATGTTATACATATAGTGCTCATGAACCTACCTCAGTATTAGTAATAATGTTATACATATAGTGCTCATGTACCTACATCAGTATTAGTAATAATGTTATACATATAGTGCTACTGTACCTACCTCAGTATTAGTAATAATGTTATACATATAGTACTCATGTACCTACCTCAGTATTAGTAATGTTATACATATAGTGCTCATGTACCTACCTCAGTATTAGTAATAATGTTATACATATAGTGCTCATTTACCTACCTCAGTATTAGTAATAATGTTATACATATAGTGCTCATGTACCTACCTCAGTATTAGTAATAATGTTATACATATAGTACTCATGTACCTACCTCAGTATTAGTAATAATGTTATACATATAGTACTCATGTACCTACCTCAGTATTAGTAATAATGTTATACATATAGTACTCATGTACCTACCTCAGTATTAGTAATAATGTTATACATATAGTGCTCATGTACCTACCTCAGTATTAGTAATAATGTTATACATATAGTGCTCATGTACCTACCTCAGTATTAGTAATAACGTTATACATATAGTACTCATGTACCTACCTCAGTATTAGTAATAATGTTATACATATAGTGCTCATGTACCTACCTCAGTATTAGTAATAATGTTATACATATAGTACTCATGTACCTACCTCAGTATTAGTAATGTTATACATATAGTGCTCATGTACCTACCTCAGTATTAGTAATAGTGTTATACATATAGTGCTCATGTACCTACCTCAGTATTAGTAATAATGTTATACATATAGTGCTCATGTACCTACCTCAGTATTAGTAATGATGTTATACATATAGTGCTCATGTACCTACCTCAGTATTAGTAATAGTGTTATACATATAGTACTCATGTACCTACCTCAGTATTAGTAATAGTGTTATACATATAGTGCTCATGTACCTACCTCAGTATTAGTAATACTGTTATACATATAGTACTCATGTAACTACCTCAGTATTAGTAATAATGTTATACATATAGTTCTCATGTACCTACCTCAGTATTAGTAATAATGTTATACATATAGTGCTCATGTACCTACCTCAGTATTAGTAATAATGTTATACATATAGTGCTCATGTACCTACCTCAGTATTAGTAATAATGTTATACATATAGTGCGCATGTACCTACCTCAGTATTAGTAATAATGTTATACATATAGTGCTCATGTACCTACCTCAGTATTAGTAATAATGTTATACATATAGTGCGCATGTACCTACCTCAGTATTAGTAATAATGTTATACATATAGTACTCATGTACCTACCTCAGTATTAGTAATAATGTTATACATATAGTGCTCATGTACCTACCTCAGTATTAGTAATAATGTTATACACATAGTGCTCATGTACCTACCGCAGTATTAGTAATAGTGTTATACATATAATACTCATGTACCTACCTCAGTATTAGTAATGATGTTATACATATAGTGCTCATGTACCTACCTCAGTATTAGTAATGATGTTATACATATAGTGCTCATGTACTACCTCAATATTAGTAATAATGTTATACATATAGTACTCATGTACCTACCTCAGTATTAGTAATAATGTTATACATATAGTACTCATGTACCTACCTCAGTATTAGTAATAATGTTATACATATAGTGCTCATGTACCTACCTCAGTATTAGTAATAATGTTATACATATAGTGCTCATGTACCTACCTCAGTATTAGTAATAGTGTTATACATATAGTGCTCATGTACCTACCTCAGTATTAGTAATAATGTTATACATATAGTGCTCATGTACCTACCTCAGTATTAGTAATAATGTTATACATATAGTACTCATGTACCTACCTCAGTATTAGTAATAATGTTGTACATATAGTGCTCATGTACCTACCTCAGTATTAGTAATGTTATACATATAGTACTCATGTACCTACCTCAGTATTAGTAATAATGTTATACATATAGTGCTCATGTACCTACCTCAGTATTAGTAATAATGTTATACATATAGTGCTCATGTACCTACCTCAGTATTAGTAATAGTGTTATACATATAGTGCTCATGTACCAACCTCAGTATTAGTAATATTGTTATACATATAGTGCTCATGTACCTACCTCAGTATTAGTAATGTTATACATATAGTACTCATGTACCTACCTCAGTATTAGTAATATTGTTATACATATAGTGCTCATGTACCTACCTCAGTATTAGTAATAATGTTATACATATAGTGCTCATGTACCTACCTCAGTATTAGTAATAGTGTTATACATATAGTACTCATGTACCTACCTCAGTATTAGTAATAATGTTATACATATAGTGCTACTGTACCTACCTCAGTATTAGTAATAATGTTATACATATAGTGCTCATGTACCTACCTCAGTATTAGTAATGTTATACATATAGTGCTCATGTACCTACCTCAGTATTAGTAATAATGTTATACATATAGTGCTCATTTACCTACCTCAGTATTAGTAATAATGTTAAACATATAGTGCTCATGTACCTACCTCAGTATTAGTAATGTTATACATATAGTGCTCATGTACCTACCTCAGTATTAGTAATGTTATACATATAGTGCTC
The DNA here is from genome assembly GCF_027579735.1 of Bombina bombina. Lineage (NCBI taxonomy): Eukaryota > Metazoa > Chordata > Amphibia > Anura > Bombinatoridae > Bombina > Bombina bombina. Next base: position 636,281,087 of record NC_069505.1, on the reverse strand, counting down.
ATGTACCTACCTCAGTATTAGTAATAGTGTTATACATATAGTGCTCATGTACCTACCTCAGTATTAGTAATAATGTTATACATATAGTGCGCATGTACCTACCTCAGTATTAGTAATAATGTTATACATATAGTACTCATGTACCTACCTCAGTATTAGTAATAATGTTATACATATAGTACTCATGTACCTACCTCAGTATTAGTAATAATGTTATACATATAGTGCTCATGTACCTACCTCAGTATTAGTAATAATGTTATACATATAGTGCTCATGTACCTACCTCAGTATTAGTAATAGTGTTATACATATAGTACTCATGTACCTACCTCAGTATTAGTAATAATGTTATACATATAGTGATCATGTACCTACCTCAGTATTAGTAATAATGTTATACATATAGTACTCATGTAACTACCTCAGTATTAGTAATAATGTTATACATATAGTGCTCATGTACCTACCTCAGTATTAGTAATAGTGTTATACATATAGTGCTCATGTACTACCTCAGTATTAGTAATAATGTTATACATATAGTGCTCATGTACCTACCTCAGTATTAGTAATAGTGTTATACATATAGTGCTCATGTACCTACCTCAGTATTAATAATAATGTTATACATATAGTGCTCATGTACCTACCTCAGTATTAGTAATAGTGTTATGCATATAGTGCTCATGTACCTACCTCAGTATTAGTAATAGTGTTATACATATAGTGCTCATGTACCTACCTCAGTATTAGTAATAATGTTATACATATAGTGCTCATGTACCTACCTCAGTATTAGTAATAATGTTATACATATAGTGCTCATGTACCTACCTCAGTATTAGTAATAATGTTATACATATAGTGCTCATGTACCTACCTCAGTATTAGTAATAATGTTATACATATAGTGCTCATGTACCTACCTCAGTATTAGTAATATTGTTATACATATAGTGCTCATGTACCTACCTCAGTATTAGTAATAATGTTATACATATAGTGCTCATGTACCTACCTCAGTATTAGTAATAATGTTATACATATAGTGCTCATGTACCTACCTCAGTATTAGTAATAATGTTATACATATAGTGCTCATGTACCTACCTCAGTATTAGTAATGATGTTATACATATAGTGCTCATGTACCTACCTCAGTATTAGTAATAGTGTTATACATATAGTACTCATGTACCTACCTCAGTATTAGTAATAGTGTTATACATATAGTACTCATGTACCTACCTCAGTATTAGTAATAATGTTATACATATAGTACTCATGTACCTACCTCAGTATTAGTAATAATTTTATACATATAGTGCTCATGTACCTACCTCAGTATTAGTAATAATGTTATACATATAGTGCTCATGTACCTACCTCAGTATTAGTAATAATGTTATACATATAGTGCTTATGTACCTACCTCAGTATTAGTAATAGTGTTATACATATAGTTCTTTTGTACCTACCTCAGTATTAGTAATAGTGTTATACATATAGTACTCATGTACCTACCTCAGTATTAGTAATAGTGTTATACATATAGTGCTCATGTACCTACCTCAGTATTAGTAATAGTGTTATACATATAGTACTCATGTACCTACCTCAGTATTAGTAATAATGTTATACATATAGTGCTACTGTACCTACCTCAGTATTAGTAATAATGTTATACATATAGTGCTCATGTACCTACCTCAGTATTAGTAATGTTATACATATAGTGCTCATGTACCTACCTCAGTATTAGTAATAATGTTATACATATAGTGCTCATTTACCTACCTCAGTATTAGTAATAATGTTAAACATATAGTGCTCATGTACCTACCTCAGTATTAGTAATGTTATACATATAGTGCTCATGTACCTACCTCAGTATTAGTAATGTTATACATATAGTGCTCATGTACCTACCTCAGTATTAGTAATAGTGTTATACATATAGTGCTCATGTACCTACCTCAGTATTAGTAATAATGTTATACATATAGTGCGCATGTACCTACCTCAGTATTAGTAATAATGTTATACATATAGTACTCATGTACCTACCTCAGTATTAGTAATAATGTTATACATATAGTACTCATGTACCTACCTCAGTATTAGTAATAATGTTATACATATAGTGCTCATGTACCTACCTCAGGATTAGTAATAATGTTATACATATAGTGCTCATGTACCTACCTCAGTATTAGTAATAGTGTTATACATATAGTACTCATGTACCTACCTCAGTATTAGTAATAATGTTATACATATAGTGCTCATGTACCTACCTCAGTATTAGTAATAATGTTATACATATAGTACTCATGTAACTACCTCAGTATTAGTAATAATGTTATACATATAGTGCTCATGTACCTACCTCAGTATTAGTAATAGTGTTATACATATAGTGCTCATGTACTACCTCAGTATTAGTAATAATGTTATACATATAGTGCTCATGTACCTACCTCAGTATTAGTAATAGTGTTATACATATAGTGCTCATGTACCTACCTCAGTATTAATAATAATGTTATACATATAGTGCTCATGTACCTACCTCAGTATTAGTAATAGTGTTATGCATATAGTGCTCATGTACCTACCTCAGTATTAGTAATAGTGTTATACATATAGTGCTCATGTACCTACCTCAGTATTAGTAATAATGTTATACATATAGTGCTCATGTACCTACCTCAGTATTAGTAATAATGTTATACATATAGTGCTCATGTACCTACCTCAGTATTAGTAATATTGTTATACATATAGTGCTCATGTACCTACCTCAGTATTAGTAATAATGTTATACATATAGTGCTCATGTACCTACCTCAGTATTAGTAATAATGTTATACATATAGTGCTCATGTACCTACCTCAGTATTAGTAATAATGTTATACATATAGTGCTCATGTACCTACCTCAGTATTAGTAATGATGTTATACATGTAGTGCTCATGTACCTACCTCAGTATTAGTAATAGTGTTATACATATAGTACTCATGTACCTACCTCAGTATTAGTAATAGTGTTATACATATAGTACTCATGTACCTACCTCAGTATTAGTAATAATGTTATACATATAGTACTCATGTACCTACCTCAGTATTAGTTATAAATTTATACATATAGTGCTCATGTACCTACCTCAGTATTAGTAATAATGTTATACATATAGTACTCATGTACCTACCTCAGTATTGGTAATGATGTTATACATATAGTACTCATGTACCTACCTCAGTATTAGTAATAATGTAAATGTATTAACCCCTAAACCGCCGCTCCCAGACCCCGCCGCCACCTACATGATACCTATTAACCCCTATCCTGCCACCTATAATAAAGTTATTAACCCCTATCCTGCTGATCCCGGACCTCGCCGCAACTAAATAAATAGTTTAACCCCTAAACCGCCGCTCCCGGACCCCGCCGCAACCTATATTAAACTTATTAACCCCTAATCTGCCCCCCCAACACCAACGCCACCTATAATACATTTATTAACCCCTATCCTGCCCCCCCTACACCGCCGCCACTGTAATAAAATTATTAACCCCTAAACCTAAGTCTAACCCTAACCCTAATACCCCCCTAACTTAAATATTAATTAAATAAATCTAAATAATATTTCTCTTATTAAATAAATTAATCCTATTTAAAACTAAATACTTACCTTTAAAATAAACCCTAATATAGCTACAATATAAATAATAATTATATTGTAGCTATTTTAGGATTTATATTTATTTTACAGGTAACTTTCAATTTATTTTAACTAGGTACAATAGCTATTAAATAGTTACTAACTATTTAATAGCTACCTAGTTAAATTAAAGAGAAATTAACCTGTAAAATAAAAACTAACCTAAGTTACAATTACACCTAACACTACACTATACTTTAATAAATTATTTCTATTTAAAACTAAATACTTACCTGTAAAATAAACCCTAAGATAGCTACAATATAATTAATAATTACATTGTCGCTATTTTAGGATTTATATTTATTTTACAGGTAACTTTGTATTTATTTTAGCTAGTTAGAATAGTTATTAAATAGTTATTAACTATTTAATAACTACCTAGCTAAAAGAAATACAAAATTACCTGTAAAATAAATCCTAACCTAAGTTGCAATTAAACCTAACACTACACTATCATTAAATTAATTAAATAAATTACCTACAAATAACTACAATTAAATAAACTAACTAAAGTACAAAAAATAAAAAAAATAAGTTACAATCATTTAAAAAATATTACAACAATTTTAAGCTACTTACACCTAATATAAGCCCCCTAATAAAATAACAAAGCCACCCAAAATAAAAAAATGACCTACCCTATTCTAAATTAAAAAGTTCAAAGCTCTTTTACCTTACCAGCCCTTAAAAGGGCCTTTTGCGGGGCATGCCCCAAAGAATTCTGCTCTTTTGCCTGTAAAAGAAAAATACAACCCCCCCCAGATTGAGCTCGCATTCTATTGGCTGATCGGAACAGCCAATAGAATGCGAGCTCAATCTGATTGGCTGATTGGATCAGCCAATCGGATTGAACTTCAATCTGATTGGCTGATTCAATCAGCCAATCAGATTTTTCCAACCTTAATTCCGATTGGCTGATAGAATCCTATCAGCCAATCGGAATTGAAGGGACGCCATCTTGGATGACATCCCTTAAAGGAATATCCATTCGTTGGTAGTCGTCGGTTAGAAGAGGATGGCTCTGCGTCGGCTCGTCTGAAGATGGCTCCGCTCCGCTCCAGATGGATGAAGATTGAAGACACCGCTTGGAAGATGACATCGCCCGGATGGAAGACTTCTTCAGCGCCGCCTGGATGATGACTTCATCGGATGGAAGATTTCTTCAGCGGCCCTTGGATGATGACTTCTGCCGCTCCGGATCTCTTCTTCGGTTCCATCGATGGTCGGCTGGCTGAAGACGACTCAAGGTAGGATGATCTTCAGGGGGGTAGTGTTAGGTTTTTTTAAGGGGGGTTTGGTTTAGATTAGGGGTATGTGGGTGGTGGGTTTTTATGTTGGGGGGGTTGTATTTTTCTTTTACAGGCAAAAGAGCAGAATTCTTTGGGGCATGCCCCGCAAAAGGCCCTTTTAAGGGCTGGTAAGGTAAAAGAGCTTTGAACTTTTTAAATTTAGAATAGGGTAGGGATTTTTTTATTTTGGGGGGCTTTGTTGTTTTATTAGGGGGCTTAGATTAGGTGTAAGTAGTTTAAAATTTTTGTAATATTTTTAAATGTTTGTAACTTATTTTTTTTATTTTTTGTAACTTAGCTTTTTTTATTTTTTGTACTTTAGTTAGGTTATGTAATTGTATTTAATTGTAGTTATTTGTAGGTAATTTATTTAATTAATTTAATGATAGTGTAGTTTTAGGTTTAATTGTAACTTAGGTTAGGATTTATTTTACAGGTAATTTTGTATTTCTTTTAGCTAGGTAGTTATTAAATAGTTAATAACTATTTAATAACTATTCTAACTAGCTAAAATAAATACAAAGTTGCCTGTAAAATAAATATAAATCCTAAAATAGCTACAATGTAATTATTAATTATATTGTAGCTATCTTAGGGTTTATTTTACAGGTAAGTATTTAGTTTTAAATAGGAATAATTTATTAAAGTATAGTGTAGTGTTAGGTGTAATTGTAACTTAGGTTATTTTTTATTTTACAGGTTAATTTCTCTTTATTTTACTAGGTAGCTATTAAATAGTTAATAACTATTTAATAGCTATTGTACCTAGTTAAAATAAATTGAAAGTTGCCTGTAAAATAAAAATAAATCCTAAGATAGCTACAATATAATTATTATTTATATTGTAGCTATATTAGAGTTTATTTTACAGGTAAGTATTTAGTTTTAAATAGGATTAACTTACGCCTTGATTTAGAGTTTGGCGTAGCCGTCAAAACCAGCGTTAGAGGCTCCTAATGCTGGTTTTGGGCTACCGCTGGTATTTAGAGTCAGTCAGGAAAGGGTCTAACGCTCACTTTCCAGCCATTTTTCCATACCGCAGATCCCCCTACTCCATTTGCGTATCCTATCTTTTCAATGGGATCTTTCTAACGCTGGTATTTAGAGTCGTGGCTGAAGTGAGCGTTAGAAATCTAATGACAAAACTCCAGCCGCAGCAAAAAGCCAGGAGTTAAGAGCTTTCTGGGCTAACGCCGGTTCATAAAGCTCTTAACTACTGTGCTCTAAAGTACACTAACACCCATAAACTACCTATGTACCCCTAAACCGAGGTCCCCCCACATCGCCGCCACTCTATTAAATTTTTTTAAACCCTAATCTGCCGACCGCACACCGCTGCCACCTACATTATCCCTATGTACCCCTAATCTGCTATGTAATCCCTAACACCGCTGACCCCTATATTATATTTATTAACCCCTAATCTGCCGCCCCCAACGTCGCCTTCACCTACCTACAATTATTAACCCCTAATTTGCCGACCGGACTTCACCTCTACTCTAATAAATGTATTAACCCCTAAAGCTAAGTCTAACCCTAACACCCCCCTAAGTTAAATATAATTTAAATCTAACAAAATAAATTAACTCTTATTAAATAAATTATTCCTATTTAAAGCTAAATACTTACCTGTAAAATAAATCCTAATATAGCTACAATATAAATTATAATTATATTGTAGCTATTTTAGGATTAATATTTATTTTACAGGCAACTTTGTATTTATTTTAACCAGGTACAATAGCTATTAAATAGGGGTTAGGGGCAGCAGATTAGGGGTTCATAGGGATAATGTAGGTTGCGGCGGTGTACGGAGCGGCAGATTAGGGGTTAATTGTATAATGCAGGTGTCAGCGATAGCGAGGGCGGCAGATTAGGGGTTAATAAGTGTAAGGTTAGGGGTGTTTAGACTCGGGGTACATGTTAGGGTGTTAGGTGCAGACGTAGGAAGTGTTTCCCCATAGGAAACAATGGGGCTGAGTTAGGAGCTGAACGCTGCTTTTTTGCAGGTGTTAGGTTATTTTCAGCCCAAACTGTCCCATTGTTTCCGATGGGGGAATCGTGCACGAGCACGTTTTTGAAGCTGGCCGCGTCCGTAAGCACTGCTGGTATTGAGAGTTGCAGTGGTGGTAAATTATGCTCTACGCTCCCTTTTTGGAGCCTAACGCAGCCCTTCTGTGAACTCTAAATACCAGCGGTATTTAAAAGGAGCGGAGGAAAAAAAACCAGCGTTAGCTACGCGGGTCGTTACCGACAAAACTCTAAATCTAGCCGTTAGTTAATAAGAGAAATATTATTTAGATTTATTTAATTAATATTTAAGTTAGGGGGGTGTTAGGGTTAGCGTTAGACTTAGGTTTAGGGGTTAATAATTTTATTACAGTGGCGGCTGTGTAGTGGGGGGCAGGATAGGGGTTAATAAATTTATTATAGGTGGCAACGGTGTAGGGGGGGCAGGATAGGGGTTTAATATAGGTTGCGGCGGGGTCCGGGAGCGGCGGTTTAGGGGTTAAACTATTTATTTAGTTGCAGCGAGGTCCGGGATCAGCAGGATAGGGGTTAATAACTTTATTATAGAGGGCGGCGGTATAGGGGGGGCAGGATAAGGGGTTACTATAATAATAATAATAATAACTAGTATTTATACAGCGCCTTTCTCCCAGTGGGACTCGAAGCGCTTTTTTCAGCGCTCGCTCTCGGAATTCACCAAATCGGCAGCTGAATAGTAATAGTTGTTATTATTACCCAATTTAATGGTACTCATAGGTATAATGTAGTTGGCGGCGGGGTCTGGGAGCGGCGGTTTAGGGGTTAATATATTTATAAGAGTTGCGGCGGGGTCTAGGAGCGGCGGTTTAGGGGTTAATAACTTTATTGAGTTGCGGGGGGCTCCGGGGGCACCGGTATAGGGGGTAGAACAGTGTAGTTAGTGTGGGTGTTTAGTGACAGGCTAGCAATAAAGCTGTAAAAAAGCCGAAGAGCAGCGAGATCAGATGAGTGATAACTCTTACAGTCCGCTGCTCATCGCCCCGTACTTTGTGCGCGGCTTTTTGACAGCTTTTTTGATAACTTATGCGAAATTTTGCAGGTCCGCGGCGGCGATGGTAGGCGAGCTTAGGTGGGCGTATTGAACCGGCGAAGGCAGGTAAAGTAGACGGCTTGATAACTACCCCCCTATGTCTCAAAGAGGGGTACAAAATATTGACTTTGGAAAGTTACTTGATTGATGTCCTCTAGCTAACTACAAAATGACATCAAAATAAGAGATCTTTTGGTTTAGGAGCCATGATGATTTGTCATTAGTGATGTCGCAAACAGTTCGCCGGAGAACAGTTCCCGGCGATCTTAGCTTGTTCATATAGTACTCATGTACCTACCTCAGTATTGGTAATGATGTTATACATATAGTACTCATGTACCTACCTCAGTATTAGTAATGATGTTATACATATAGTACTCATGTACCTACCTCAGTATTAGTAATAATGTAAATGTATTAACCCCTAAACCGCCGCTCCCAGACCCCGCCGCCACCTACATGATACCTATTAACCCCTATCCTGCCCCCCCTATACCGTCGCCACCTATAATAAAGTTATTAACCCCTATCCTGCTGATCCCGGACCTCGCCGCAACTAAATAAATAGTTTAACCCCTAAACCGCCGCTCCCGGACCCCGCCGCAACCTATATTAAACTTATTAACCCCTAATCTGCCCCCCCAACACCAACGCCACCTATAATACATTTATTAACCCCTATCCTGCCCCCCCTACACCGCCGCCACTGTAATAAAATTATTAACCCCTAAACCTAAGTCTAACCCTAACCCTAATACCCCCCTAACTTAAATATTAATTAAATAAATCTAAATAATATTTCTCTTATTAAATAAATTAATCCTATTTAAAACTAAATACTTACCTTTAAAATAAACCCTAATATAGCTACAATATAAATAATAATTATATTGTAGCTATTTTAGGATTTATATTTATTTTACAGGTAACTTTCAATTTATTTTAACTAGGTACAATAGCTATTAAATAGTTACTAACTATTTAATAGCTACCTAGTTAAATTAAAGAGAAATTAACCTGTAAAATAAAAACTAACCTAAGTTACAATTACACCTAACACTACACTATACTTTAATAAATTATTTCTATTTAAAACTAAATACTTACCTGTAAAATAAACCCTAAGATAGCTACAATATAATTAATAATTACATTGTCGCTATTTTAGGATTTATATTTATTTTACAGGTAACTTTGTATTTATTTTAGCTAGTTAGAATAGTTATTAAATAGTTATTAACTATTTAATAACTACCTAGCTAAAAGAAATACAAAATTACCTGTAAAATAAATCCTAACCTAAGTTGCAATTAAACCTAACACTACACTATCATTAAATTAATTAAATAAATTACCTACAAATAACTACAATTAAATAAACTAACTAAAGTACAAAAAATAAAAAAAATAAGTTACAATCATTTAAAAAATATTACAACAATTTTAAGCTACTTACACCTAATATAAGCCCCCTAATAAAATAACAAAGCCACCCAAAATAAAAAAATGACCTACCCTATTCTAAATTAAAAAGTTCAAAGCTCTTTTACCTTACCAGCCCTTAAAAGGGCCTTTTGCGGGGCATGCCCCAAAGAATTCTGCTCTTTTGCCTGTAAAAGAAAAATACAACCCCCCCCAGATTGAGCTCGCATTCTATTGGCTGATCGGAACAGCCAATAGAATGCGAGCTCAATCTGATTGGCTGATTGGATCAGCCAATCGGATTGAACTTCAATCTGATTGGCTGATTCAATCAGCCAATCAGATTTTTCCAACCTTAATTCCGATTGGCTGATAGAATCCTATCAGCCAATCGGAATTGAAGGGACGCCATCTTGGATGACATCCCTTAAAGGAATATCCATTCGTTGGTAGTCGTCGGTTAGAAGAGGATGGCTCTGCGTCGGCTCGTCTGAAGATGGCTCCGCTCCGCTCCAGATGGATGAAGATTGAAGACACCGCTTGGAAGATGACATCGCCCGGATGGAAGACTTCTTCAGCGCCGCCTGGATGATGACTTCATCGGATGGAAGATTTCTTCAGCGGCCCTTGGATGATGACTTCTGCCGCTCCGGATCTCTTCTTCGGTTCCATCGATGGTCGGCTGGCTGAAGACGACTCAAGGTAGGATGATCTTCAGGGGGGTAGTGTTAGGTTTTTTTAAGGGGGGTTTGGTTTAGATTAGGGGTATGTGGGTGGTGGGTTTTTATGTTGGGGGGGTTGTATTTTTCTTTTACAGGCAAAAGAGCAGAATTCTTTGGGGCATGCCCCGCAAAAGGCCCTTTTAAGGGCTGGTAAGGTAAAAGAGCTTTGAACTTTTTAAATTTAGAATAGGGTAGGGATTTTTTTATTTTGGGGGGCTTTGTTGTTTTATTAGGGGGCTTAGATTAGGTGTAAGTAGTTTAAAATTTTTGTAATATTTTTAAATGTTTGTAACTTATTTTTTTTATTTTTTGTAACTTAGCTTTTTTTATTTTTTGTACTTTAGTTAGGTTATGTAATTGTATTTAATTGTAGTTATTTGTAGGTAATTTATTTAATTAATTTAATGATAGTGTAGTTTTAGGTTTAATTGTAACTTAGGTTAGGATTTATTTTACAGGTAATTTTGTATTTCTTTTAGCTAGGTAGTTATTAAATAGTTAATAACTATTTAATAACTATTCTAACTAGCTAAAATAAATACAAAGTTGCCTGTAAAATAAATATAAATCCTAAAATAGCTACAATGTAATTATTAATTATATTGTAGCTATCTTAGGGTTTATTTTACAGGTAAGTATTTAGTTTTAAATAGGAATAATTTATTAAAGTATAGTGTAGTGTTAGGTGTAATTGTAACTTAGGTTATTTTTTATTTTACAGGTTAATTTCTCTTTATTTTACTAGGTAGCTATTAAATAGTTAATAACTATTTAATAGCTATTGTACCTAGTTAAAATAAATTGAAAGTTGCCTGTAAAATAAAAATAAATCCTAAGATAGCTACAATATAATTATTATTTATATTGTAGCTATATTAGAGTTTATTTTACAGGTAAGTATTTAGTTTTAAATAGGATTAACTTACGCCTTGATTTAGAGTTTGGCGTAGCCGTCAAAACCAGCGTTAGAGGCTCCTAATGCTGGTTTTGGGCTACCGCTGGTATTTAGAGTCAGTCAGGAAAGGGTCTAACGCTCACTTTCCAGCCATTTTTCCATACCGCAGATCCCCCTACTCCATTTGCGTATCCTATCTTTTCAATGGGATCTTTCTAACGCTGGTATTTAGAGTCGTGGCTGAAGTGAGCGTTAGAAATCTAATGACAAAACTCCAGCCGCAGCAAAAAGCCAGGAGTTAAGAGCTTTCTGGGCTAACGCCGGTTCATAAAGCTCTTAACTACTGTGCTCTAAAGTACACTAACACCCATAAACTACCTATGTACCCCTAAACCGAGGTCCCCCCACATCGCCGCCACTCTATTAAATTTTTTTAACCCCTAATCTGCCGACCGCACACCGCTGCCACCTACATTATCCCTATGTACCCCTAATCTGCTATGTAATCCCTAACACCGCTGACCCCTATATTATATTTATTAACCCCTAATCTGCCGCCCCCAACGTCGCCTTCACCTACCTACAATTATTAACCCCTAATTTGCCGACCGGACTTCACCTCTACTCTAATAAATGTATTAACCCCTAAAGCTAAGTCTAACCCTAACACCCCCCTAAGTTAAATATAATTTAAATCTAACAAAATAAATTAACTCTTATTAAATAAATTATTCCTATTTAAAGCTAAATACTTACCTGTAAAATAAATCCTAATATAGCTACAATATAAATTATAATTATATTGTAGCTATTTTAGGATTAATATTTATTTTACAGGCAACTTTGTATTTATTTTAACCAGGTACAATAGCTATTAAATAGGGGTTAGGGGCAGCAGATTAGGGGTTCATAGGGATAATGTAGGTTGCGGCGGTGTACGGAGCGGCAGATTAGGGGTTAATTGTATAATGCAGGTGTCAGCGATAGCGAGGGCTGCAGATTAGGGGTTAATAAGTGTAAGGTTAGGGGTGTTTAGACTCGGGGTACATGTTAGGGTGTTAGGTGCAGACGTAGGAAGTGTTTCCCCATAGGAAACAATGGGGCTGAGTTAGGAGCTGAACGCTGCTTTTTTGCAGGTGTTAGGTTATTTTCAGCCCAAACTGTCCCATTGTTTCCGATGGGGGAATCGTGCACGAGCACGTTTTTGAAGCTGGCCGCGTCCGTAAGCACTGCTGGTATTGAGAGTTGCAGTGGTGGTAAATTATGCTCTACGCTCCCTTTTTGGAGCCTAACGCAGCCCTTCTGTGAACTCTAAATACCAGCGGTATTTAAAAGGAGCGGAGGAAAAAAAACCAGCGTTAGCTACGCGGGTCGTTACCGACAAAACTCTAAATCTAGCCGTTAGTTAATAAGAGAAATATTATTTAGATTTATTTAATTAATATTTAAGTTAGGGGGGTGTTAGGGTTAGCGTTAGACTTAGGTTTAGGGGTTAATAATTTTATTACAGTGGCGGCTGTGTAGTGGGGGGCAGGATAGGGGTTAATAAATTTATTATAGGTGGCAACGGTGTAGGGGGGGCAGGATAGGGGTTTAATATAGGTTGCGGCGGGGTCCGGGAGCGGCGGTTTAGGGGTTAAACTATTTATTTAGTTGCAGCGAGGTCCGGGATCAGCAGGATAGGGGTTAATAACTTTATTATAGAGGGCGGCGGTATAGGGGGGGCAGGATAAGGGGTTACTATAATAATAATAATAATAACTAGTATTTATACAGCGCCTTTCTCCCAGTGGGACTCGAAGCGCTTTTTTCAGCGCTCGCTCTCGGAATTCACCAAATCGGCAGCTGAATAGTAATAGTTGTTATTATTACCCAATTTAATGGTACTCATAGGTATAATGTAGTTGGCGGCGGGGTCTGGGAGCGGCGGTTTAGGGGTTAATATATTTATAAGAGTTGCGGCGGGGTCTAGGAGCGGCGGTTTAGGGGTTAATAACTTTATTGAGTTGCGGGGGGCTCCGGGGGCACCGGTATAGGGGGTAGAACAGTGTAGTTAGTGTGGGTGTTTAGTGACAGGCTAGCAATAAAGCTGTAAAAAAGCCGAAGAGCAGCGAGATCAGATGAGTGATAACTCTTACAGTCCGCTGCTCATCGCCCCGTACTTTGTGCGCGGCTTTTTGACAGCTTTTTTGATAACTTATGCGAAATTTTGCAGGTCCGCGGCGGCGATGGTAGGCGAGCTTAGGTGGGCGTATTGAACCGGCGAAGGCAGGTAAAGTAGACGGCTTGATAACTACCCCCCTATGTCTCAAAGAGGGGTACAAAATATTGACTTTGGAAAGTTACTTGATTGATGTCCTCTAGCTAACTACAAAATGACATCAAAATAAGAGATCTTTTGGTTTAGGAGCCATGATGATTTGTCATTAGTGATGTCGCAAACAGTTCGCCGGAGAACAGTTCCCGGCGATCTTAGCTTGTTCGCGTTCGCCGCGGCGGGCGAACATATGCGATGTTCGATCCGCCCCCTATTCGTCATCATTGAGTAAACTTTCACCCTGTATCTCATAGTCTGCAGACACATTTCAGCCAATCAGCAGCAGACACTCCCTCCCAGACCCTCCCAGCTCCTGGGCAGCAGCCATTTTAGATTCATTCTGATCCTGCATTCTTAGTGAGAGGAGGGATAGTGCTGCTGCTGGTGATTTTATAGGGAAATTGATAGCTAGGCTAGTGTATTCAGTGTCCACTACAGTCCTGAAGGACTCATCTGATCTCTGATGTAAGGACAGCACCCCAAAAAGCCCTTTTTAGGGCTAGAACTTCAGCCCAAAAAGCTCTTTTTAGGGCTAGAATTTCAGTCGTTTTTTTTTTGGGGGGGGGGGGGGGGTTGTAATCTAATTGCATTTGCCTGCCTGACAGCCTGTGTGTGAGGCTCACAGCATATACTGTACCTACTTGCTCACTGCCACCACTCATATCTGGTGTAACATTAGTGTAAATTTAAAAAAAAAAAACTTTTACATCAGTTTGCTAGTGTAATCTAATTTCATTTTCCAGCAGGCCTGTGTGTCAGGCCCACAGCATATACTGTGCCTAATTGCTCTGTTTTCCACCACTCATATCTGGTGTAACATTGATGTGAAAAAAATTTAAATTTTGTTTTTTACACTAGTCTGCTAGTGTAATCTAATTTCAGTTGCCAGGCCAGCCTGCCACTGCCAGCCTCAGTGCCACCACTCATATCTGTTGTAACATTAGTGTAATTTTTTTTAAAAAAAACTTTTACATCAGTCTGCTAATGTTATTTAATTTTAGTTGCCAGGCCAGCCTGCCACTAGTGCCAGCCTGTGTATCAGGCTCCCAGCATATACTGTGCCTACTTCCATCCTCAGTGCCAACACTCATATCTGTTGTAACATTAGTGTAAATTTTTTAAAAAAAAACTTTTACATCAGTCTGCTAGTGTTATTTAATTTTAGTTGCCAGGCCAGTCTGCCACTAGTGCCAGCCTGTGTGTCAGGCTCCCAGCATATACTGTGCCTACTTCCATCCTCAGTGCCAACACTCATATCTGTTGTAACATTAGTGTAAATTTTTTCAAAAAAAAACTTTTACATCAGTCTGCTAGTGTTATTTAATTTTAGTTGCCAGGCCAGTCTGCCACTAGTGCCAGCCTGTGTGTCAGGCTCCCAGCATATGCTGTGCCTACTTCCATCCTCAGTGCCAACACTCATATCTGTTGTAACATTAATGTAATTTTTTTTAAAAAAAAACCTTTTACATCAGTCTGCTAGTGTTATTTAATTTTAGTTGCCAGGCCAGCCTGCCACTAGTGCCAGCCTGTGTGTCAGGCTCCCAGCATATACTGTGCCTACTTCCATCCTCAGTGCCACCACTCATATCTGTTGTAACATTAGTGTAATTTTTTTTTAAAAAAACTTTTACATCAGTCTGCTAGTGTTATTTAATTTTAGTTGCCAGGCCAGCCTGCCACTAGTGCCAGCCTGTGTGTCAGGCTCCCAGCATATACTGTGCCTACTTCCATCCTCAGTGCCACCACTCATCTGTTGTAACATTGGTGTAATTTTTTTTAAAAAAACTTTTACATCAGTCTGCTAGTGTTATTTAATTTTAGTTGCCAGGCCAGCCTGCCACTTGTGCCAGCCTGTGTGTCAGGCTCCCAGCATATACTGTGCCTACTTCCATCCTCAGTGCCACCACTCATATCTGTTGTAACATTAGTGTAAATGTTTTCAAAAAAACTTTTACATCAGTCTGCTAGTGTTATTAAATTTTAGTTGCCAGGCCAGCCTGCCACTAGTGCCAGCCTGTGTGTCAGGCTCCCAGCATATACTGTGCCTACTTCCATCCTCAGTGCCACCACTCATATCTGTTGTAACATTAGTGTAACTTTTTTTAAAAAAAAACTTTTACATCAGTCTGCTAGTGTTATTTCATTTTAGTTGCCAGGCCAGCCTGCCACTAGTGCCAGCCTGTGTGTCAGGCTCCCAGCATATACTGTGCCTACTTCCATCCTCAGTGCCACCACTCATATCTGTTGTAACATTAGTGTAAATTTTTTTTAAATGTTTTTTTACATCAGTCTGCTAGTGTTATTTAATTTTAGTTGCCAGGCCAGCCTGCCACTAGTGCCAGCCTGTGTGTCAGACTCACAGCATATATTGTGCCTACTTCCATCCTCAGTGCCACCACTCATATCTGTTGTAACATTAGTGTAATTTTTTTTAAAAAAACCTTATACATCAGTCTGCTAGTGTTATTTAATTGTAGTTGCCAGGCCACCCTGCCACTAGTGCCAGCCTGTGTGTCAGGCTCACAGCATATACTGTGCCTACTTCCATCCTCAGTGCCACCACTCATATCTGTTGTAACATTAGTGTAAATATTTAAAAAAAAACTTTTACATCAGTCTGCTAGAGTTATTTAATTTTAGTTGCCAGGCCAGCCTGCCACTAGTGCCAGCCTGTGTGTCAGGCTCACAGCATATACTGTGCCTACTTCCTCAGTGCCACCACTCATATCTGTTGTAACATTAGTGTAATATTTTTTTTTTTTTTTTTTACATCAGTCTGCTAGTGTTATTTAATTGCAGTTGCCTGCCTGCCAGCGTGTGTGCCAGGCCCACTTTCCAACTAGTGCCACCAATCATATTTGTTATAACAGTAGTTTAAATATTTAAAAAAAAAACTTTTTTGACTGTGAAACATCAGTCTGTTAGTGTAATCTAATTGAAGTTGCCTGCCTGCCAGCATGTGTGCCAGACCCACTTGCCAAGTTAGTGGCACCACTCATATTTGTTGTAACAGTAGTGTAAATATTTTAAAAAAAACTTTTTTGACTGTGAAACATCAGTCTGCTAGTGCAATCGAATTGCAGTTGCCTGCCTGCCAGCGTGTGTGCCAGGCCCACTTGCCAACTAGTGCCACCAATCATATTTGTTATAACAGTATTGTAAATATTTAAAAAAAAATGTTTGACTGTAAAACATCAGTCAGCTAGTGTAATCTAATTGCAGTTGCCTGCCAGCGTGTGTGCCAGGCCCACTTGCCAACTAGTGCCACCACTCATATTTGTTGTAACAGTAGTGTAAATATTTTTAAAAAAAACTTTTTTGACTGTGAAACATCAGTCTGCTAGTGCAATCGAATTGCAGTTGCCTGCCTGCTAGCGTGTGTGCCAGGCCCACTTGCCAACTAGTGCCACCAATCATATTTGTTATAACAGTATTGTAAATATTTAAAAAAAAACTTTTTGGACTGTGAAACCAGTCAGCTAGTGTAATCTAATTGCAGTTGCCTGCCTGCCAGCTTCTGTGCCAGGCCCACTTACCAACTAGTGCCACCAATCATATTTATTATAACAGTAGTGTAAATATTTAAAAAAACAAACTTTTTTGACTGTGAAACATCAGTCTGCTAGTGTAATCTAATTGAAGTTGCCTGCCTGCCAGCGTGTGTGCCAGGCCCACTTGCCAAGTTAGTGGCACCACTTATATTTGTTGTAACAGTAGTGTAAATATTTAAAAAAAATGTTTTGACTGTGAAACCAGTCAGCTAGTGCAATCGAATTGCAGTTGCCTGCCTGCCAGCATGTGTGCCAGGCCCACTTGCCAACTAATGCCACCAATTATATTTGTTATAACAGTAGTGTAAATATTTTTAAAAAAAACTTTTTTGACTGTGAAACATCAGTCTGCTAGTGTAATCTAATTGAAGTTGCCTGCCTGCCAGCGTGTGTGCCAGGCCCACTTACCAACTAGTGCCACCAATCATATTTATTATAACAGTAGTGTAAATATTTAAAAAAAAAACTTTTTTGACTGTGAAACATCAGTCTTCTAGTGTAATCTAATTGAAGTTGCCTGCCTGCCAGCGTGTGTGCCAGGCCCACTTGCCAAGTTAGTGGCACCACTCATATTTGTTGTAACAGTAGTGTAAATATTTTTAAAAAAAATGTTTTGACTGTGAAACATCAGTCTGCTAGTGCAATCGAATTGCAGTTGCCTGCCTGCCAGCGTGTGTGCCAGGCCCACTTGCCAACTAGTACCACCAATCATATTTGTTATAACAGTATTGTAAATATTTTAAAAAAAAACTTTTTTGACTGTAAAAAATAATTCAGCTAGTGTAATCTAATTGCAGTTGCCTGCCTGCCAGCGTGTGTGCCAGGCCCACTTGCCAACTAATGCTACCAATTATATTTGTTATAACAGTAGTGTAAATATTTTAAAAAAAAACTTTTTGGACTGTGAAACATCAGTCTGCTAGTGTAATCTAATTGAAGTTGCCTGCCTGCCAGCCAGCGTGTGTGCCAGGCCCACTTGCCAAGTTAGTGGCACCACTCATATTTGTTGTAACAGTAGTGTAAATATTTAAAAAAAAAACTTTTTTGACTGTGAAACATCAGTCAGCTAGTGCAATCTAATTGCAGTTGCCTGCCTGCCAGCGTGTGTGCCAGGCCCACTTGCCAACTAGTGCCACCACTCATATTTGTTATAACAGTAGTGTAAATATTTTTTTAAAAAACTTTTTTGACTGTGAAACATCAGTCTGCTAGTGTAATCTAATTGCACTTGCCTGCCTGCCAGAGTGTGTGCCAGGCCAACTTGCTAAGTGCCACCAATCATATTTGTTATAACAGTAGTGTAAATATTAAAAAAAAATATTTTTGACTGTGAAACATCAGTCTGCTAGTGTAATCTAATTGAAGTTAGTGCCACCACTCATATCTGTTGTAACATTAGTGTAAAAAATTTTTTTAAAAAACTTTTACATCAGTCTGCTAGTGTTATTTAATTTTAGTTGCCAGGCCAGCCTGTGTGTCAGGCTCAAAGCATATATTGTGCCTATTTTCCATCCTCAGTGCCACCACTCATATCTGTTGTAACATTAGTGTAAATTTTTTTTAATTTTTTTTTACATCAGTCTGCTAGTGTTATTTAATTTTAGTTGCCAGGCCAGCCTGCCACTAGTGCCAGCCTGTGTGTCAGGCTCCCAGCATATACTGTGCCTACTTCTATCCTCAGTGCCACCACTCATCTGTTGTAACATTGGTGTAATTTAAAAAAAAAAAAACTTTTACATCAGTCTGCTAGTGTTATTTAATTTTAGTTGCCAGGCCAGCCTGCCACTTGTGCCAGCCTGTGTGTCAGGCTCCCAGCATATACTGTGCCTACTTCCATCCTCAGTGCCATCACTCATATCTGTTGTAACATTAGTGTAAATGTTTTTTAAAAAAAACTTTTACATCAGTCTGCTAGTGTTATTAAATTTTAGTTGCCAGGCCAGCCTGCCACTAGTGCCAGCCTGTGTGTCAGGCTCCCAGCATATACTGTGCCTACTTCCATCCTCAGTGCCACCACTCATATCTGTTGTAACATTAGTGTAACTTTTTTTTAAAAAAACCTTTTACATCAGTCTGCTAGTGTTATTTAATTTTAGTTGCCAGGCCAGCCTGCCACTAGTGCCAGCCTGTGTGTCAGGCTCCCAGCATATACTGTGCCTACTTCCATCCTCAGTGCCACCACTCATATCTGTTGTAACATTAGTGTAATTTTTTTTTATTTATTTTTTTACATCAGTCTGCTAGTGTTATTTAATTTTAGTTGCCAGGCCAGCCTGCCACTAGTGCCAGCCTGTGTGTCAGGCTCCCAGCATATACTGTGCCTACTTCCATCCTCAGTGCCACCACTCATATCTGTTGTAACATTAGTGTAATTTTTTTTAAAAAAACCTTATACATCAGTCTGCTAGTGTTATTTAATTGTATTTGCCAGGCCACCCTGCCACTAGTGCCAGCCTGTGTGTCAGGCTCACAGCATATACTGTGCCTACTTCCATCCTCAGTGCCACCACTCATATCTGTTGTAACATTAGTGTAAATTTTTTTAAAAAAACTTTTACATCAGTCTGCTAGTGTTATTTAATTTTAGTTGCCAGGCCAGCCTGCCACTAGTGCCAGCCTGTGTGTCAGGCTCACAGCATATATTGTGCCTACTTCCATCCTCAGTGCCACCACTCATATCTGTTGTAACATTAGTGTAAATATTTTTAAAAAAAACTTTTACATCAGTCTGCTAGAGTTATTTAATTGAAGTTGCCTGCCTGCCAGCCAGCGTGTGTGCCAGGCCCACTTGCCAAGTTAGTGGCACCACTCATATTTGTTGTAACAGTAGTGTAAATATTTTAAAAAAAAACTTTTTTGACTGTGAAACATCAGTCTGCTAGTGCAATCGAATTGCAGTTGCCTGCCTGCCTGCCAGCGTGTGTGCCAGGCCCACTTGCCAACTAGTGCCACCAATCATATTTGTTATAACAGTATTGTAAATATTTAAAAAAAAACTTTTTGGACTGTGAAACCAGTCAGCTAGTGTAATCTAATTGCAGTTGCCTGCCTGCCAGCTTCTGTGCCAGGCCCACTTACCAACTAGTGCCACCAATCATATTTATTATAACAGTAGTGTAAATATTTAAAAAAACAAACTTTTTTGACTGTGAAACATCAGTCTGCTAGTGTAATCTAATTGAAGTTGCCTGCCTGCCAGCGTGTGTGCCAGGCCCACTTGCCAAGTTAGTGGCACCACTCATATTTGTTGTAACAGTAGTGTAAATATTTAAAAAAAAAATTTGATTGTGAAACCAAGTCAGCTAGTGCAATCGAATTGCAGTTGCCTGCCTGCCAGCATGTGTGCCAGGCCCACTTGCCAACTAGTGCCACCAATCATATTTGTTATAACAGTAGTGTAAATATTTAAAAAAAAAACTTTTTTGACTGTGAAACATCAGTCAGCTAGTGCAATCAAATTGCAGTTGCCTGCCAGCCAGCGTGTGTGCCAGGCCCACTTGCCAAGTTAGTGGCACCACTCATATTTGTTGTAACAGTAGTGTAAATATTTAAAAAAAAAACTTTTTTGACTGTGAAACATCAGTCAGCTAGTGCAATCTAATTGCAGTTGCCTGCCTGCCAGCGTGTGTGCCAGGCCCACTTACCAACTAGTGCCACCAATCATATTTATTATAACAGTAGTGTAAATATTTTTTTAAAAAACTTTTTTGACTGTGAAACATCAGTCAGCAAGTGTAATCTAATTGCAGTTGCCTGCCTGCCAGCGTGTGTGCCAGGCCCACTTGCCAACTAGTGCCACCAATCATATTTGTTATAACAGTATTGTAAATATTTAAAAAAAAACTTTTTTGACTGTGAAACATCATTCAGCTAGTGTAATCTAATTGCAGTTGCCTGCCTGCCAGCGTGTGTGCCAGGCCCACTTGCCAACTAATGCCACCAATTATATTTGTTATAACAGTAGTGTAAATATTTTAAAAAAAACTTTTTGGACTGTGAAACATCAGTCTGCTAGTGTAATCTAATTGAAGTTGCCTGCCTGCCAGCCAGCGTGTGTGCCAGGCCCACTTGCCAAGTTAGTGGCACCACTCATATTTGTTGTAACAGTAGTGTAAATATTTAAAAAAAAAACTTTTTTGACTGTGAAACATCAGTCAGCTAGTGCAATCGAATTGCAGTTGCCTGCCTGCCAGCGTGTGTGCCAGGCCCACTTGCCAACTAGTGCCACCACTCATATTTGTTATAACAGTAGTGTAAATATTTTTTAAAAAAACTTTTTTGACTGTGAAACATCAGTCTGCTAGTGTAATCTAATTGCACTTGCCTGCCTGCCAGAGTGTGTGCCAGGCCCACTTGCTAAGTGCCACCAATCATATTTGTTATAACAGTAGTGTAAATATTTAAAAAAAATCTTTTTGACTGTGAAACATCAGTCTGCTAGTGTAATCTAATTGAAGTTGCCTGCCTGCCAGCGTGTGTGCCAGGCCCACTTGCCAAGTTAGTGGCACCACTCATATTTGTTGTAACAGTAGTGTAAATATTTTTTAAAAAAAACCTTTTTGGACTGTGAAACATCAGTCTGCTAGTGTAATCTTATTGCATTTGCCTGCCTGCCAGCATGTGTGCCAGGCCCAATTGCCAAGTTAGTGGCACTACTCATATTTGTTGTAACAGTAGTTTAAATATTTAAAAAATAAACATTTTTGACTGTGAAACATCAGTCTGCTTTTTTGCGTATACTGTGCCCACTTGCCCAGTGCCGCCACTCATATCTTGTTTAATAGTAGTGTAAGTGTACATTTAAAAAAAATAAACTTTTTGGATTGGGAAACATCAGTCTGCTTTTTTGTGTCAGGCTCACAGCGTATACTGTGCCCACTTGCCCAGTGGCACCACTCATATTTTGTTTAATAGTAGTGTAAGTCTACATTTAAAAAAAAATGACAGGCAGAGGCAGGCCACCCCGCAGGTGCCGTCGTGGTCATGGTGCTGTGATTCCCTTTGACCCTACAATAATGCACAGTGTTCAGAGGCCACGTGCCATGAACGCGAGAAGTTCTGAGGAGGACCTAGTTGAATGGCTAACACAGGACACCCAATCTTCTACAGCTTCTGCTCCTAACCTTGACGCACCATCCACCTCCAGCTTAGCTTCGGGCACCTCTCAAGTGACCAGTGCCACTCGCCCGCCTGCCGCCACCACCAACACTAGCACCACAGCCGCTTCACTTGATCTGTCAGAGGAGTTATTGACACATCAGTTGGAAGAAATGAGTGATGCGCAACCATCATTGACAGAGGATGTAGATAACAGTGATATGTCTCAGTCAGGCAGCATTACAGACATGGACGTACGGTGTGATGATGATGGTGATGCTGTACCCGCTGCTGCTTCCTTTGTTGATTTGTCAGATACAAGTGAAGCGGTTGATGATGATGCACCC
Source organism: Bombina bombina (assembly GCF_027579735.1). NCBI lineage: Eukaryota > Metazoa > Chordata > Amphibia > Anura > Bombinatoridae > Bombina > Bombina bombina. Next base: position 636,258,633 of record NC_069505.1, on the reverse strand, counting down.
GTGGATGTCACGTGGGTGCCCGCTAAAAGAGAAGAAGAAGAAGGGGGAAGTTCAGATGGGGAGACAGAGAGGAGGAGGAGGAGATGAGTTGGAAGCAGGGGGAGGTCGTCGCAAGGAGCTAGTGGCACAGTCAGACAGCATGCATCGGCACCCGGGGTCAGCCAGACAGCACGCCAATCAACGCATGCTGTTGCCACCACCAGAATGCCGTCATCGCAGAGCTCAGCAGTGTGGCATTTTTTTTGTGTGTCTGCCTCTGACAACAGCGATGCCATTTGCAACCTGTGCCAAAAGTCATGGGAAGTCCAACACCCACATAGGTACAACTGCTTTGTGAAGGCACATGGTCTAACATCACAAACGCCGATGGGATGAACAGATGAGTAGAAGCAGCACACAAACTCAAAGCCACCATCCTCCTCCTGGTCCAGCATCTTCAGCCACGTCAACCACTGCTGTACTTCTTGCCCCCTCTAAACCATCCGCCACTCAGTCTCTCTTACGTAGCAGTTCCTGGTCATCTGCCCACAGTCAGGTGTCTGTCAAGGACATGTTTGAGTGTAAGAAACCAATTTCCCAAAGTCACCCCCTTGCCCGGCATCTGACAGCTGGCTTGTCTGAACTCTTAGCCCGCCAGCTTTTACCATACAAGCTGGTGGAGTCTGAGGCATTCAAAAAATTTGTATCTATTGGGACACCGCAGTGAAAGGTACCCGGACGAAATTTCTTTTCACAAAAGGCAATCCCCAACCTGTACTCGATTGTGCGAAAGGAAGTAATGGCTGTGACAGACCCTTCGGTCAGGACTGAAAGCGTTAACTTTATTTTCTAAATACAAGTTTGCTGGCATCAGCTATAATTAAGTTAGTGATAAGCATTCCATTGTTTAATCACTCTCAGAGAGCAGACACCTAAGTGATAAGGAAAGCCAAGAGTGTCTTGTGTTTAAAGTGTTAAGTAATGTAATTCTATTGTATCATGTCAAAGGGCGTCTTCCCCTTTTATCTAATGTACAACATTCTTTTTCAACCCCCCATCTGGGGGGTCAGACCTGCATAAATACTAGGCATAGCCTTTTAATAAATGTCATTCTGTTTTAAACCTGAAAACTGGCTGGGTTGTGAATTGCTGATTCCCTATGCAGGACATTGTTCATCTGGTGTTAACCCTTGGTAATCTGTTGGTACCGTAACAATTGGTGGCAAGCGACGGAATGAACCTTATCGCCCAGAAGAGCAACTACACAAGCCAGTAACCTCAGGAAGAGGGGGATTATTACAATACTGACAAAGATGGAAAGAGTACCAGGGACCGTAGGAACCAATGGGCTCAGCATATCAGACAGAACCCCTGAAGAAGCAAGCTTTGATCGGGCGGTTAAAATAAGACTGGCATATTATGGCCCCAACCCATCTGCCGAAATTATCGACCGGGTCATAGCAGCTGTGGAGGCCAACCTACTTCGCCAAAGCAGCGCTGCAGCAGCCCAAGTCACAGCAACCCCAGTGGAAAAGAGAAAAGTAAATTTTGCAGCTTTTAAAAACTTCCTGGAAACAGAAGGAGAGATTGATGGGTACCTTGCGGATTTTGAGAGGCAATGTGCACTACACAAGGTACCCGCAGAGGACTGGGTCACGATATTATCCGGAAAATTATCCGGCCGGGCCAGTGAGGCTTTTCGGGCCATTCCAGATGAGGAAATCGGGGATTATAATACTGTAAAAGAGGCTCTGCTCTCCAGGTATGCGGTTACACCGGAGGCATACCGGAGGCGGTTCAGAGACACTGTTAAATTAGCTGGAGATTCCTACCTTGAGTGGGCATGTAAGGTGCACCGCACAGCAGCTCACTGGATAGCGGGGTGCCAAGCCGTATCTGGGGAAGAGGTGCTGCAGCTATTCCTGTTGGAACATTGCTTCAACAAGTTACCCGCAGGAGTTCGAGAGTGGGTTCGGGACCGTAAACCCTCCACCCTGCATGAAGCGGCTCGCTTGGCAGATGAGTATACGGATGCCCGCAAACTGGACACTGCTACCACTAAGCCCCCTGCTAGAGTGGAGTACAGACCCCCAGTCACCCCAGCAGCTGTCAGTTACCAAACCCTGACGCACCGCTATACCACACGGCCTCCGGCCACGAACTACCCTCAGAGAGCCCGGTTCAATTCGCGGGGCTACTCACAACCGATTCGGTGCTTTGGATGTAAGCAACTAGGGCACAAAAGACCAGAGTGTCCCCTAAATGCAGCGAACCAAGCACAGTCCTGGAGAAGACCTGCCGGCAGAATCACACGTAACCCTCAGCCTGCGGCCCGCTACGTAGAGGCGCAAGAATGCTGGGGCATCCTACATGAGGCAGACCTTGTGCAAGCTGCCCACTGGAATAACCGGCAACTGGTTAAAGTGAATGGGAAGGAGGTCAGTGGTCTACGGGATACTGGTGCTACCATGACCTTGCTTCGAAAGAACTTGGTGTCTGAGAAACAGCACACTGGAGACACTGTGGCTGTGAGGGTAGCAGGGGGCACTGTGTTCCGCCTACCTGTTGCCAGGGTACATTTGGATTGGGGAGTGGGCGCTAGACCTGTGAATGTGGGGGTCAAGAAGGACTTACCTGCTGATGTTCTCCTTGGAAATAACTTGGCCCCCCTTGTTTCTGCCTATGCTCCCATGGGTCCCGCTGATGTTAACCCTGTGACTACCCGTGCCCAGATCCGTGCAGCAGAGACTGACCCACCTGCTGCTAAGCCCCAGGACGCTGAGCTCAGTAAATCTCTATCCGCTATTGATACGTGGAAGTCCCGTTACAATGCGCTGATGAAGGAGAAGAGTCACGTAGAGGATGAAATGGTCACGTTAAATAATCATGTAACAGTGCTAGCGGGAGAGAAGAGGAGTGCAGAGGAAAAAGCACGTTTAGAACAGGAATCTCTGCTAGACAAGCTGCACCGACAGACTGCAGAAAACACCAGCTTGAGAGTGGAACATGAAACATTAAAGACAAACTTAGTGACACTTGAGGAGAAGCTGACGCTGGCTCAAAGTGAGGTGCAGCAATTCAAGGGCACCCTATGTCAGTATGAAGGGATTGTGGATACCTATAAAGAGCAGGTACAGAAAACTCGTAAAGAAGCTGATGGGATTTTGAAGGACTGTTTAGCCCTAGTATGGGCACTGAGGAAGTTGAACCCTTGTTTGTATGGACAGGAATTCTCTCTCATAACGGGAATACAGATAGATTGTCCCGGCAAACTGACATGCCTACCACCTCCTAGTCCGGTCATCCCCAAGTTGACCCGCCAAAGGGTCAAGCCGGGTCTGCCGGAGTGTTCCACAAGGGGGGAGCTATGTGACAGACCCTTCGGTCAGGACTGAAAGCGTTAACTTTATTTTCTAAATACAAGTTTGCTGGCATCAGCTATAATTAAGTTAGTGATAAGCATTCCATTGTTTAATCACTCTCAGAGAGCAGACCCCTAAGTGATAAGGAAAGCCAAGAGTGTCTTGTGTTTAAAGTGTTAAGTAATGTAATTCTATTGTATCATGTCAAAGGGCGTCTTCCCCTTTTATCTAATGTACAATATTCTTTTTCAACCCCCCATCTGGGGGGTCAGACCTGCATAAATACTAGGCATAGCCTTTTAATAAATGTCATTCTGTTTTAAACCTGAAAACTGTCTGGGTTGTGAATTGCTGATTCCCTATGCAGGACATTGTTCATCTGGTGTTAACCCTTGGTATCCTGTTGGTACCGTAACAATGGCATGTCTGGCACACAGCGCTGGGGCAAGGGTCCATCCGACCACTGATAGCTGGCCTGCAAAGCATGGTCAGGGCAGGTTTATCACCTACACTGCGCATTGGGTAAACCTGCTGATGGCTGACAAGCATGGAATGCGTGGCTCTGCAGAGGAGTTGGTGACACCGCCACGACTTGCAGGCAGGCCTGCTGCTACCTCTTCTACTCCTCCTACTCCATCCTCTTCCATAACCTCTTCCTCGGCTGAGTCCTCTTCTGCTGCTGCGTCTTGCTCCACATCAACGGCACCCCCCCCAGCTCCCCAGGTACTATTCAACATCCCGGATATGGCAGTGTCACGCCGTCTTGGGGTTGACTTGCCTGAAAGCAGAGAGTCACACCGCACCAGCACTCCTGTCTGCCCTGAATGCACAGGTGGATCAGTGACTGACTCCACACCAACTGGAGATTGGCAAAGTTGTTTCTGACAATGGAAGTAATTTGGTGGCGGCATTGAAATGCCGTGGATGGCACATGTGTGTAATCTGATTGTACAACGCTTTGTGCATATGTACCCAGGCTTACAGGATATCCTGAAGCAGGCCAGGAAGGTGTGTGGCCATTTCAGGCGTTCCTACACGGCCATGGCGCACTTGTCAGATATCCAGCGGCGAAACAACCTGCCAGTGAGGCGCTTGATTTGTGACAGCCCGACACGTTGGAATTCAACACTCCTAATGTTCGACCGCCTGCTCCAACAAGAAAAAGCTGTTAACGAGTATTTGTATGACCGGGGTGCTAGGACAGCCTCTGGGGAGCTGGGGATTTTTTTGCCACTTTACAGGACGCTCATGTGCAATGCCTGTAGGCTCATGCGTCCTTTTGAGGCGGTGACAAACCTAGTCAGTCACAACGAAGGCACCATCAGCAACATCATACCATTTGTTTTCTTCCTGGAGCGTGCCCTGCGAAGAGTGCTGGATCAGGCCGTAGATGAGCGTGAAGAGGAAGAGGAAGAGTTGTGGTCTCCATCACCACCAGAAACAGCCTTATAAGCATCGCTTGCTAGACCAGCGGCAACGCAGGAAGAGGATTGTGAGGAAGAGGAGTCAGAGGAGGAATGTGGCTTTGAGGAGGAAGAGGAAGACCAAGCACAACAGGCATCCCAGGGTGCTCGTTGTTGTCACCTATCTGGTACCCGTGGTGTTGTACGTGGCTGGGGGGAAGAAGATACCTTCAGTGAGATCAGTGAGGACGAGGAACGGGACATGAGTAGCTCGGCATCCAACCTTGTGCAAATGGGGTCTTTCATGCTGTCGTGCCTGTTGAGGGACACTTGTATAAAAAAGCTGAAGGAGAACGAACTGTACTGGGTGTCCACGCTACTAGACCCCCGGTATAAGCATAAAGTGACTGAAATGTTACCGAATTCCTGCAAGTCGGAAAGGATGGAGCAGTTAAAAAATAAATTAAAAAGTATGCTTTACACAGCGTATAAGGGTGATGTCACAGCACAACGGGAATCTAACAGGGGAAGAGATAAAAGTAATCCTCCTCCTCCCACGACCACGCCGGCAAGGACAGTATGCTTTCCAGACGTGTTGTTGATGGAGGACATGCGGACCTTTTTAACTCCTATGCATCGCCACAACCCTTCGGGATCCAGCCTCAGAGAAAGACTCAACCAACAGGTAGCAGACTACCTTGCATTAACTGTGGATCTTGACACTCTGAGGAGCGATGGACCCCTTGACTACTGGGTGTGCAGGCTTGACCTGTGGCCTGAGCTATCCCAATTTGCAATCAAACTTCTGGCCTGCCCCGCTTCAAGTGTCCTGTCAGAAAGGACCTTCAGTGCAGCAGGAGGTATTGTCACTGAGAAGAGAAGTCGCCTAGGTCAAAAAAGTCTTGATTATCTCACCTTTATTAAAATGAATGAGGGATGGATCCCGAAGGGACTGACATTGTGCGATACATTAGAGTAAAAAAGGCCTCATGAGATGAGCTGTCTTGGGCTACAAATGGTACACACGCTGCTGTATTTTATCTTCGAATGCCGGATGACTTGCGTGACTTATCCATCAACAACTAGGGTTCAAGGCGCAATGTTTTAGGGCACTTTCTAACTGTCAAACAAATATCAATTTTTCTGGCCGCTGCTACAGCAGCGTCTGCAACAATAGCTAATTTTTCAGGCATTTGTACATGCCTAATTTTTCTGGCCTCTGGTGCTGCACTGTGGCTACAAAACCCAAACCAAAAAAAAGGCACATAACAGGGATTAAACTGTTAAGAATAGTACTACTTAACACACCACTCATATCTGGTGGCACAGTAGATTGCACGCGCAGTGCCCCAAATTTGAAGTAGGAGGACCGATTATGCATCTTTTTCCATCTCCCGGTTCCTAAAAATTATCTCTGGGTTCCTAAAATCGATACCATACCTGTACTCGATTGTGCAAAAGGAAGTCATGGCATATGGGGTCTTTCATGCTGTCGTGCCCGTTGAGGGTCGGGGACCCTCATATAAAAAGGCTGAAGGAGAACGACCTGTACTGGGTGTCCAAGCATCTTTTTCCATCTCCCAGTTCCTAAAAATTATCTCCGGGTTCCTAAAATTGATGCCATACCTGTACTCGATTGTGCAAAAGGAAGTCATGGCATATGGGGTCTTTCATGCTGTCGTGCCTGTTGAGGGTCGGGGACCCTCGTATAAAATCTATCAAATGTATATTGCATCTTTTGATCTATGTAATTCGTACCTATCAAATGTATATTGCATCTTTTGATCTATGTAATTTGTATCTATCAAATGTATATTGCATCTTTTGATCTATGTCATTCGTATCTATCAAATGTATATTGCATCTATTGATCTATGTCATTCGTATCTATCAAATGTATATTGCATCTTTTGATCTATGTAATTCGTATCTATCAAATGTATATTGCATCTTTTGATCTATGTAATTCGTATCTATCAAATGTATATTGCATCTTTTGATCTATGTAATTCGTATGTATCAAATGTATATTGCATCTATTGATCTATGTAATTCGTATCTATCAAATGTATATTGCATCTATTGATCTATGTAATTCGTATCTATCAAATGTATATTGCATCTTTTGATCTATGTAATTCGTATCTATCAAATGTATATTGCATCTTTTGATCTATGTAATTCGTACCCGGCCACAATTTCTTTGCACAAAAGGCAATCCCGGACCCCAACCTGTACTCGTTTGTGCAAAAGGAAGTAACCTTACCATGGGTCCCAGAGCGCACGTTTTTGTAATTCTCTGTCTGGGAAATGATATATCTATCAAATCTATCTATTTATCTATCAAATTTATCTATCAATCGTATCTATCAAATGTATATTGCATCTATTGATCTATGTAATTCGTATCTATCAAATGTATATTGCATCTACTGATCTATGTAATTCGTGTCTATCAAATGTATATTGCATCTTTTGATCTATGTAATTCGTATCTATCACATGTATATTGCATCTATTGATCTATGTAATTTGTATCTATCAAATGTATGTTGCATCTATTGATCTATGTAATCCATGGATCTATCTATCAAATCTATCAATCTTGTGGCTGGACTGTTTTGTGACAGCCACTTTTGTTTCGGGCAAATTTGAAGTAGGAGGGCCGACCAAGCATCATTTTCCATCTCCCGGTTCCTAAAATCCATGCCATATACACCTCCCCCGATAGGGGGAGTAACAGGTATTAAACTGCTAAGAATAGTACTACTTAACACACCACTAATATATGGTGGCACAGTAGATTGCACGCGCAGTGCCCCAAATTTGAAGCAGGAGGACCGACCAAGCATCTTATTCCATCTCCCGGTTCCGAAAATCCATGCCATATACACATCCCCTGGCACCGCAACTGCCTCTGGGAACCTTACCATGGGTCACAGACGGCACGTCTTTGTATTCTCTGTCAGAGAAATTATATATCTATCAAATCTATTTATCTATCGAATCTATCTAACTATCAATCGTATCTATCAAATATATATTGCATCTATTGATCTATGTAATTTGTATCTATCAAATGTATATTGCATCTATTGATCTATGTAATTCGTATCTATTAAATGTATATTGCATCTTTTGATCTATGTAATTCGTACCCAGCCACAATTTCTTTGCACAAAAGGCAATCCCGGACCCCAACCTGTACTCGATTGTGCAAAAGGAAGTAACCTTACCATGGGTCACAGATCGCACGTCTTTGTAATTCTCTGTCTGGGAAATGATATATCTATCAAATCTATCTATTTATCTATCAAATCTATCTATCAATCGTATCTATCAAATGTATATTGCATCTATTGATCTATGTAATTCGTATCTATCAAATGTATATTGCATCTTTTTATCTATGTAATTCGTATCTATCAAATGTATATTTTATCTAGTGATCTATGTAATTCGTATCTATCAAATGTATATTGCATCTATTGATCTATGTAATTTGTATCTATCAAATGTATATTGCATCTTTTGATCTATGTAATTCGTACCCAGCCACAATTTCTTTGCACAAAAGGCAATCCCGGACCCCAACCTGTACTCGATTGTGCAAAAGGAAGTAACCTTACCATGGGTCACAGTCCGCACGTCTTTGTAATTCTCGGTCTGGGAAATGATATATCTATCTATTTATCTATCAAATCTATCTAACTATCAATCGTATCTATCAAATGTATGTTGCATCTATTGATCTATGCAATTCGTATCTATCAAATTTATATTGCATCTATTGATCTATTTAATTCATATCTATCAAATGTATATTGCATCTTTTGATCTATGTAATTCGTATCTATCAAATGTATATTGCATCTATTGATCTATGTAATTTGTATCTATCAAATGTATATTGCATCTTTTGGTCTATGTAATTCGTATCTATTAAATGTATATTGCATCTATTGATCTATGTAATTCGTATCTATCAAATGTATATTGCATCTTTTGATCTATGTAATTCGTATCTATCAAATGTATATTGCATCTTTTGAGCTATGTAATTCGTATCTATCAAATGTATATTGCATCTATTGATCTATGTAATTCGTATCTATCAAATGTATATTGCATCTTTTGATCTATGTAATTCGTATCTATCAAATGTATATTGCATCTATTGATCTATGTAATTCGTATCTATCAAATGTATATTGCATCTATTGATCTATGTAATTTGTATCTATCAAATGTATATTGCATCTATTGATCTATGTAATCTATGTATCTATCTATCAAATCTATCTATCTTGTGGCCGGACTGTTTTGTGACAGCCACTTGTGTTTCGGCCAAATTTGAAGTAGGAGGACAGACCAAGCACCTTTTTCCATCTCCCGGTTCCTAAAATCCATGCCATATACACCTCCCCCTATAGGGGGAGTAACAGGTATTAAACTGCTAAGAATAGTACTACTTAACACACCACTCATATATGGTGGCACAATAGATTGCACTCGCAGTGCCCCAAATTTGAAGCAGGAGGACCGACCAAGCATCTTTTTCCATCTCCCGGTTCCGAAAATCCATGCCATATACACATCCCCTGGCACCGCAACTGCCTCTGGGAACCTTACCATGGGTCCAAGACCGCACGTCTTGTAATTCTCTGTCTGGGAAATTATCTATCTATCAAATCTATCTATTTATCTATCAAATCTATCTAACTATCAATCGTATCTATCAAATATATATTGCATCGATTGATCTATGTAATTTGTATATATCAAATGTATATTGCATCTATTGATCTATGTAATTCGTATCTATCAAATGTATATTGCATCTATTGATCTATGTAATTCGTATCTATCAAATGTATATTGCATCTATTGATCTATGTAAATCGTATCTATCAAATGTATATTGCATCTATTGATCTATGTAATTCGTATCTATCAAATGTATATTGCATCTATTGATCTATGTAATTCGTATCTATCAAATGTATATTGCATCTATTGATCTATGTAATTCGTATCTATCAAATGTATATTGCATCTATTGAACTATGTAATTCGTATCTATCAAATGTATATTGCATCTTTTGATCTATGTAATTCGTATCTATCAAATGTATATTGCATCTATTGATCTATGTAATTCGTATCTATCAAATGTATATTGCATCTATTGATCTATGTAATTCGTATCTATCAAATGTATATTGCATCTATTGATCTATGGAATTCGTATCTATCATATGTATATTGCATCTATTGATCTATGTAATCTATGTATCTATCTATCAAATCTATCTATCCCGTGGTTGTGCAAATGGACTGTTTGCGGTTGTTTGCGGTGCGTTACACGGGGAGTTTGGTCTGTCACTGTCAAGCGGGCGTAACCCTTACACTACCTGATCGATACAACATCATACCTGATGTTTTAAAGCACGTTATTCCAAACAATTTAGGAATGTTAGGTGATTTAGGCCCTTTATGGGTTAAAACCAGACTCTGCATCAACTATGTAATTTTCCGTGGGAGTTTTGCCATGGATCCCCCTCCGGCATGCCACAGTCCAGGTGTTAGTCCCCTTGAAACAACTTTTCCATCACTATTGTGGCCAGAAAGAGTCCCTGTGTGTTTTAAAGTTCGCATGCCTATTGAAGTCAATGGCGGTTCGCCCGGTTCACCGGTTCGCGAACAGTAGCGGAAGTTCGAGTCCGCCGTTCGCGAACCGAAATTTTTAGGTTTGCGACATCACTATTTGTCATGTAATGACAATCAGCAACGCCGGATTGGCCTAACGGGATACCAGGAAATTTCATGGTGGGCTGCAGCAGCTATGGCTAGAAAAGCTACAATTTAAAGGGGTAATTAATGGATGTAATTGGGCTCTACAGTGCATATAACAAGAATCTGGAAAAAAAAATTAATTACAAAATAATATACTATAATTCTGAAACAAAATATTGGGGGGGAAGGAGTATCCCAGTAATATCACCTTTGAGAAAAATTGAATGTGTGCATTATAAAAAAGTGAACGGAAAATAGGGCTAGTCTCCAAATTTTCCAGGGCTGATTTTAATTCCCAGTCCAGAACTGACAATCAGGCACACTGCACAAGTGGGTCAGCAGGAGATTATAGCAATATTTTTAATCGGAATCAAAGCTGAGAGCTGGGTAACTTAGCTTTGGTAGATTTATTTTTAAAAATGTCATCTGCTCCAGGAGCTGGGGGGACAACTGTGAACGATGAGGTGAAAGTGTATTTCCTGTGATTGAAAATACACGTTCACTGTGGACTGTGGATGGTGATTGGGGGACAGGAAAGTAGCTCCTGGGCTACCACAGACAGGCCAGGCCACAAAACCTATTTTCATCCCAAAATCTCAAGGGATTTGTACTGGGGGGGCAGGGGAGGTTGAGATAGGTAAAGCTTAACCATGTTGGCAGCATTGCTCTCTTTCATCGGGGGCTCTCTAATGTCTCCAACCAATCTGCCCAGTATATCAGCCCAAAAAGTAGCTGCTGTAGTGGGATGAGGACGAGCAGCAGTGCTAGGGCTTTTGGTTTTAGGTGACAGAGTATCACTATCAGACTCCGGCATCTCTTCATCTGCCTTTACAGGTGACATTTTTTTTGTCTATCACACACCCTCTGTATCAATTTGTCCCTCCATGTGGTCAAGCTATTTGTACGGAGTGCTATCTTTCCCTTTACTCTAGGATCACAAAGTGTGGCTAGCATGTAGTGAGGGCTAATGTCGATGAACTCTTTTATGCGCTGAGTCAGTTGCTCCTTCAGCCTCCTTAGAAGGGCAGCAACATCATCAAGAAGATTACCTCCAGGCAATACTTCCCTATTGCAAAGGAAATCATCTAATAGGTTCGAGATTTGAGTGAAGAGGGGAATGACTTGTGCCAGGCTAGCATTCTCTTGGCTTAAATATTCTGTCACCTCCCAAAAAGGTGTTAGGACTGCCACTAACTGTTCAATCATGGCCCAGTCATCCCTGCTCAGTGGTCTGTCAATGCCAATGGAATGTTTGTATGCCATTGCATGGATTGCCTTTTGCTGTTCTAATATACGCTCCAGCATATCTAATGTGGAGTTCCATCTAGTACTCACATCTTGTTTGAGACGGTGCTCTGCAAGGCCAAAATTTCTCTTTTCCTGCCTAAGGAGATGGCTATCTTTTACAATATGATGGACGTGGCCAGCTATTTTTTGGCAACACTCAAAAAGTGTTGCCAACCTTCCGGTGTCGTGATCGAGGGCAGCCTTAACAACCAGATGCAATACATGTGCCGAATAATGTACACCCACAAACCTGCCCTCCAGTAGTGCCTTTAGCATATTGGCTGCCCCATCGGTGACAACGAAATCCATTGGTGCCTTTGTCCCTGCCTGCTCTCCCAGACACTGAGCCACCATATTATTCACTGCATGTAGGATGTCCTGTGAGGTGTGCTGATGATCCATCACCTCAGCATGCAGGAGAAAGGAGCGGTACCCCTTGGCTACTGCACCAGCCACTGAGTCTGAGGTTTTGACCCTGAACTTTTTGGTGATATAACTGGTGACACATTTGGCAGCCACCAATGTGCCGCCAAAGACAGGAAGGCCTGTTGGCCACTAGGAGCACTCCATAGGTCAGTGGTGAAGTGCACTGACTGTCCAGCAGCCTTTCCCAGCTCCTCCTTCAAAACAACAATGCATGACCAGTAAAGTGAAGGAATTACAGATCTACTAAATGTGGTACGAACAGAAACTTTATAATGGGGTGCAACTGCCTCCATAAGTTGTTTAAAGGGGTCCCCTTCCACCATATTAAAAGGAGCCCCTCCAACCGCTATGAGCTGGGCAATGAGGCGTGTAATTTTTCGCACCTGCTGTCTTGACATCCGACTGGAATGAAATACACCAAATTGCTCTATCGTGGGCTGGGTGGATTTCACGTGATGTTGGTTGACACTCGGAGCAGCTGCACCAGAAGAGGCATGATCACCCTGCCCCTTGTGATTCCTACTGGTGGTGACTGTGACACTGCTAGTAGTAGTTCCCCTAGTAGTGCTGGCTGGAGCAGAGACACCACATTCTTCCCTTAACACCACTGGCTTGTGATGGGTGCAAATGTGTTGGTTCATTCCTGAATTGGTCAGATGCCCCAACACTCTCCCCCGGCTGACTTCCCTACCACACAATTTGCATTTGGCTTGGCGACCATCACCAATAGCCTCAAAATGCTCCCACACTTGTGTGCGACGGATACCTTTGCCACTGTGCAGTGAAGAATCTTTTGTGACAGTTTCTTTGGAGGCACATGCTGTAGCAACTTCTTTTGTTTTTGTTATATCATGGCCTTCTCTCTGTGACGTAACAGGAGAAGGCCTAAACATTGAAGGGATGGTGGGAATGGAGGAGGTTAGTGGCCTACCAGTAGTGGCGGGTGCACTAACTACAATCTGGCTGGGAGACTCAACACGAGCTATTGGAGAGCTTGGTGACACTGGTGGTGACGATGTTTGAGACAGGGAGGAATACAAATCTATAGAATAAGGGGAATTATGGGCAGGGGAATAGTGAGTATGATCATCTGGTTCTAAATTATAAGATGACACTGATTCGACATATTCAATGTTAGTAAAGATGGATTTATCACTAGCGGCATATGTTGGGGAGCCCTCTTCTCCCTGGTGACTACTGGTGCCCTCTTCATTTATATCAATAGCAGATGGGCTATCAGTAATGTTGGCACTGGCAGTAGTGGTGGTGGTGGTGGCGGCAGTATGAGCATAAGAAATTTTTTGGGATGCTTAAATGAATCTTTACTATAAAAAGCCTGCGTTGGTACTGCCTGGCCTCTACTGTAAAACATGTTAGTTGGCAACACGGTACTAGAACTGGACATAGCGGAGGTGGTGACACAACTGGCACTAGTGATTGTACATGTTGTTTTGTGGGTAAGATCCGCAAAATCAAGATGCCGCCGAAATGCTGACTGCTTCCTGGTCTCAGAGGAGGACCTATCAACCCTGCTAGAGGATTGTGAACTTAAATTTTGACTCACAGACCTTTGACATTTAGAGGGTGGGCTCAGATGACTACTAGTACTACTGCTAGTGAATCTACCAGTGCCTTGACTACTGCTGCTAGCTCTGCTTAAACCCATTAACTTTACCTGAGGCACAGAAATAGGACAGGGCAGCAGTTCCTGCTGCTTCATTTGCCTCTCCTTTGTAGTATCACGTCTCTTGTGATACCTAAATGATGTTTCACGTGTGGAGGCTGGATGACAAATGTCTGTGCCTGGCAATGAGGAGGTGGAAGGATTTGACACAGACAATAGCGGTACACATGTGGTGGCACTGGTTACTGTGTCACTGCTGCTGGTTTTTGGAGGAAAATGAGGTGGGGGATGACTATCCATTAGAAATAGTTAGGTAGTTGTCTACTAATTATATATATTTAAAAAATAAAAATTGAAAAATTAAATAATGGTAAGTATTACTATAGAATTATATAATTATTATCAATTATAAACAAAAAAAATGTTTTTTAATTAATAATAATTTTTGGGTCTAGATACTATCACACACACAATCAATAAAAAAAAAATATATTTAGCCATGAAGATTAAATATAATATAGATTGTATAATGTGTCTTCTGCAGATGTGTTCAAAAAACAAAAATCCTATGCTCAAGGACAAGTGTGCCTTTAATCTAAGTTTAAGACAGCACAGCAGTAACTCTCTTAAACAAACAACAAAAATGTAATTAAAATTTGTGTGGATATCTACAATGATGAATAGTATACATACACACACAAAAAAAGTATCAAATTATATTTATCCACAAAGAGTAAATAATAATAATATAGGGTAATGTGTCTTCTGCTGATGTGTTCAAAATCCTATGATCATTCATAAGGGATAAACTTGCTACTCGTCTTTTTGGGCTAAAGACCGGTCACCGTCACGTTTATTATAAATAAACCTCTTAAATTAGGCTATTTAAATATGCCAACTTAGGCAACTTACTCCTAATAACACAAAGAACTGTATAAAGTTCTTAACAAAAATTTGAAGGTGACAATAAACTAGCTATTCCAACCCCTACTGACAGACGGCTCGGGTCCTACACAGTGTTTGCAGCGCGGCACGGATTGCACGTGCCCAATCGGCAGAGAGAGAGCTGTAAGCTATTAGAGTTGTTTGTCCTACGATTCGTAGGGGGGAGTAACCCCTAGGTCAGCACCTAGTGCGCGTCGCCTCCCCCATTCCAGGGCATCACTCTTCACTCTCCCTGCCCGCTCTCTGGGTCCTAACCGACAACCATCCTATGAAGGCGACCTCCCCAAGTGAGTCGTGAAACACGCCTGGACAGGTGGAAGGCTACAATTAAAACCTGGTCTTAGAAGGCTAGTTCACATAAACCTACCTACGCCAGGGTGAACCCAAACTTTACCGCTATGAGCTGCCACTTCTTCATCCAGGGACGGGTGGGCGGGGAAAAACTCCTTTGAAGTCTGGAACCAGGAACAAAAGAGGGCCGGATCCACTGTAGCCAGGACCTATAAAGGTAAGCAGAAACACCCGCCCACACATTTGCAACACTGTAGCACCTAGTACCCTCCAGACTTCAACTCAGTAATCCCTTAATTTTGTTGCAGCCCCACTAGAGGGCCCTCCACTTCCATAAGGGATAAACTTCCTATTTGTCTTATGTACCCTAGAATGATAAACCAATAAACACACAACAGGTTTTGGGCTAAAGACCGGTCACGGTCACGTTTATTATAAATAAACCTCTTAAATTAGGCTATTTAAATATGCCAACTTAGGCAACTTACTCCTAATAACACAAAGAACTGTATAAAGTTCTTAACAAAAATTTGATGGCGGCAATGAACTAGCTATTCTAACCCCTACTGACAGACGGCCAGGGTCCTACACAGTGTTTGCAGCGCAGCACGGATTGCACACACCCAAGCGGCAGAGAGAGCTGTAAGCTATTAGAGTTGTTTGTCCTACGATTCGTAAGGGGGAGTAACCCCTAGGTCGGCACCTAGTGGGCGTCGCCTCCCCATCCCAGGGCATCACTCTTCACTCTCCCTGCCCACTCTCTGGGCCCTGACCGACCGCCAGCTAAGGCATAAACAATCAGCCTATGAAGGCGACCTCCCCAAGTAAGTTGTGAAACAAGCCTGGAGAAAAAAAAAACAAAAAAAAAAAAACTTGCTGCAGTGTGGTAACTGGTTAGTATAGGACCGGTCTGATGTGGGACACCTTGTAAGTGGTAGACTGGCTTAGCAGAATATGATCATATTGTGTGACTAAGATCCCATTTCATTTAAAGGCATTTTTTAAAAAGCAAAAAAAAACAAAACAAAAAAACGCTGCAGTGTGGTAACTGGTTAGTATAGGACCGGTCTGATGTGGGACACCTTGTAAGTGGTAGACTGGCTTAGCAGAATATGATCATATTGTGTGACTAAGATCCCATTTCATTTAAAGGCATTTTTTAAAAAGCAAAAAAAAAAAAAAAAAAAATTTTTGCAGCATAAATATAAGTCAATACTATTGCAAGATGTTAATCTCAATTTTATTTGAACTATGTAAATATATTTAGCAGATAGAAGTATATTTGTTTTTGCAGCACAAATATAAGCTCATATTATTGTGAGATGTTTATCCCAATCTTATTAGAAGCTATGTAAGTATATTTGGCAGACAGAAGCATATACTAATATGCCATGAAAGAGTGGACTTAAGTGGTTGGATGTGCACCAAAATATCTTTTGTTGTTTTGTAAGTTGTGAAACAAGCCTGGACAGGTGGAAGGCTACACTTAAAACCTGGTCTTAGAAGGCTAGTTCACATAAACCTACCTATGCCAGGTTGAACCCTAACTTTACCGCTATGAGCTGCCACTTCTTCATCCAGGGACGGGTGGGCGGGGAAAAACTCCTTTGAAGTCTGGAACCAGGAACAAAAGAGGGCCGGATCCACTGTAGCCAGGACCTATAAAGCAGTGATTTTTAACCTTTTTTTTGCCGTGGCACACTTTTTTACATTAAAAAATCCTGTGGCACACCACCATCCCAAAATTTTAAAAAAATCACACATTGTAGCCTAATACAGCATATATATATATATACACATAAACACAAACACACACATACTATATGTATTGTGCTGTTATGCCATGCCTCCTAAAAACTACCCCTGCACTGGGAGTAAAAAAACAAGTAAAGTTTAAAAAATATGTCACACTGTTGTCAGTCTGTCGTGGCACACCTGAGGATCTCTCACGGCACACTAGTGTGCCACGGCACACTGGTTGAAAAACACTGCTATAAAGGTAAGCAGAAGCACCCGCCCCCACATTTGCAACACTGTAGTACCTAGTACCCTCTAGACTTCAACTCAGTAATCCCTTAATTTTGTTACAGCCCCACTAGAGGGCCCTCCACTTCCATAAGGGATAAACTTCCTATTCATCTTATGTACCCTAGAATGATAAACCAATAAACACACAACAACAGGTTTTAAGCTAAAGACCGGTCACGGTCACGTTTATTATAAATAAACCTCTTAAATTAGGCTTTTTAAATATGCCAACTTAGGCAACTTACTCCTAATAACAAAAAGAACTGTATAAAGTTCTTAACAAAAATTTGATGGCGCCAATGAACTAGCTATTCTAACCCCTACTGACAGACGGCCAGGGTTCTACACGGTGTTTGCAGCATGGCACGGATTGCGCACGCCCAATCGGCAGAGAGAGAGAGCTGTAAGCTATTAGAGCTGTTTGTCCTACAATTCGTAGGGGGGAGTAACCCCTAGGTTGGCACCTAGTGGGCATCGCCTCCCCCATCCCAGGGCATCACTCTTCACTCTCCCTGCCCGCTCTCTGGTCCCTGATCGACCGACACAAGAGTCAGCTGCCTCTTGCCGCCACATAATATAACAAGACAAAAACTACCAAATTGTAATAACATTCCAATTTTCAATTAACAATTTTTTTTTATTATTTTTTTTTTATACCACTGAAATAAGAGCTCTACAAATGTCCCCAAGGAAAATGTCCAGTCCCACATCCATGAGAGGGACGCCATCAGGGCGATAAAGGGCCTTGTTGTCCGCTGTTAGAGTATCATGCCTTATGGCAAAACCGCCTAACGCCATGACCGTTCATCCCATCTCCCTGTTCAGCTTTTTTCTCACATTGGACGCTGCCCTCTGAGTAAAAATGAACCTCCAACGCAGTCGTGTAACCACGTTGGACCACCCAATTCTTACATCCTTGAGCCAAGTGCACAACCAACGTACAGTGGTGCAAAAAAGTATTTAGTCAGCCACCAATTGTGCAAGTTCACCCACTTAAGAAGATGAGAGAGGCCTGTAATTTTCATCATAGGTATACCTCAACTATGAGAGACAAAATGTGGAAACAAATCCAGACAATCACATTGTCTGATTTGGAAAGAATTTATTTGCATATTATGGTGGAAAATAAGTATTTGGTCACCTACAAACAAGCAAGATTTCTGTCTCTCACAGACCTGTATCTTCTTCTTTAAGAGGCTCCTCTGTCCTCCACTCATTACCTGTATTAATGGCACATGTTTGAACTTGTTATCAATATAAAAGACACCTGTCCACAACCTCAAACAGTCACACTCCAAACTCCACTATGGTGAAGACCAAAGAGCTGTTGAAGGACACGAGAAACAAAATTGTAGACCTGCACCAGGCTGGGAAGACTGAATCTGCAATAGGCAAGCAGCTTGGTGTGAATAAATCAACTGTGGGAGCAATAATTAGAAAATGGAAGACATACAAGACCACTGATAATCTCCATCGATCTGGGGCTCCACGCAAGATCTCACCCCGTGGGGTCAAAATGATCACAAGAACGGTGAGCAAACATCCCAGAACCACACGGGGGGACCTAGTGAATGACCTGCAGGGAGCTGGGACCAACGTAACAAAGGCTACCATCAGTAACACACTACGCCGCCAGGGACTCAGATTCTGCAGTGCCAGACGTGTCCCCCTGCTTAAGCCAGAACATGTCCAGGCCCGTCTGAAGTATGCTAGAGAGCATTTAGATGATCCAGAAGCGGAATTGGGAGAATGTCATATGGTCAGATGAAACCATAGTAGAACTGTTTGGTAGAAACACAACTCGTCGTGTTTTGAGGAGAGAGAATGCTGAGTTGCAACCAAAGAACACCATATCTACTGTGAAGTATGGGGGTGGCAACATCATGCTTTGGGGCTGTTTCTCTGCAAAGGGAACAGGATGACTGATCCGTGTACATGAAAGAATGAATGGGGCCATGTATCGTGAGATTTTAAGTGCAAACCTCCTTCCATCAGCAAGGGCATTGAAGATGAAACGTGGCTGGGTCTTTCAGCATGACAATGATCCCAAACACACCGCCCGGGCAATGAAGGAGTGGCTACGTAAGAAGCATTTCAAGGTCCTGGAGTGGCCTAGCCAGTCTCCAGATCTCAACCCCATAGAAAACCTTTGGAGGGAGTTGAAAGTCTGTGTTGCCCAGCGACAGCCCCAAAACATCACTGCTCTAGAGGAGATCTGCATGCAGGAATGGGCCAACATACCAGCAACAGTGTGTGACAACCTTGTGAAGACTTACAGAAAACGTTTGACCTCTGTCATTGCCAACAAAGGATATATAACAAAGTATTGAGATGAACTTTTGATATTGACCAAATACTTATTTTCCACCATAATTTGAAAATAAATTATTTCCAAATCAGACAATGTGATTGTCTGGATTTGTTTCCACATTTTGTCTCTCATAGTTGAGGTATACCTATGATGAAAATTACAAGCCTCTCTCATCTTCTTAAGTGGGAGAACTTGCACAATTGGTGGCTGACTAAATACTTTTTTGCCCCACTGTATGTCAGAAGCCATTTTTCTAATTAGATCTAAAACAGGGACAGACCCCATATCTTTCCCCCTAGATGCAATACAATATTGGGAGGTTGCCACCACCTTCTGTGCGCATCTTGAAGAAGGGCAGGCAACACATCCCAGGTTAAACCCCTACGTCCTAGTCACTGAATGTTGGCCCTGATTGGGGGGAATCCCAACTGTTGACCGTCTGGCCCAATGCACGAATGAGTGCCCTACTATCCACACTCGAACCGTGGCTGCATTCTTGCCTGCAATAACATGATAAAAGGCTGAGCCCCAAAGCGCCAGACCCCTGTAACAGCATTTCAATCCCAATAAAGCCGGACCCAATTGAACCCTGAAACCCACCTTAGAGTGAGCATAACCCTAATGAAGCGAATCCCTCAAAGGACGGATATACAACTTAAATCTACCAGATTTCCACCACCCTAGTCTCTTGATATCCGCCTCAAAGGACCCACCGCTTGCCGTGCTCGTCGCCGCCCATTTCCTAAAGGAGTGGAACCTAATGTTTGCAGGGTCGAGGCCCGCAGCCGAAACCGCTCTAGCTAGTACCTTTTTAAATTGAAAAACCGACAAATATGAGCCATACTCGTGCACGAACAACTGAGGAGAACCATGCGGATGCACCCACCAGAACTCTTCGAAACCCTTTACCGGACAACATTCCGGAAATTCGTTCCTGTGCAATGGGAGCCATGCCCCTGTACCCTGTGGGTCTGTTGTAGACCTAGGAACGAGCAATAATAATCCGTCCTCCGCGGGCCTCACATGATCCCATTTTATACCTCCTTCACCACCACTCCTGGATGGGGACACCAGTTCACCCACTCTCAATGCCCCTGCCAGAGCAAACACGAAAGCTGCCCTAAAGAGCAAGGCCTCGTATTGCAATGAGCACACTGACTGCAGTGTCCCTACCAGCTCACGCATCCTGAGCGGGGTAATTGGCTCCCTATGATCCTGCCTGCGTGGGGACAACCGCCCCCACCCTTTCAGGACTTGCCTCACCAAGAATGCGCCTAAGTGATCTGCTAGCCCAAACGCATTGTTAAAGAATGCAATGGCTGACAATCTACCCTGAGCCGCTAATCTAGACACCCCCTGGCAATGCAAACAAGCCAACCAATCAAGCACATGTACCTGGGTAGCTGATTGTACCTGGAACCCCTGATGGTTGGCAAAGCTGACCCAAGTCTTCCAATGAGTTTCATAGGTTTTCCACGTCTTAGGTGCCAAAGAAGCCCTCACGAGGGGGAGAACACTTTCCCAGCCCCGCCATCTGCCAAAGGAAAGGGGGGCAAGTTACTCCTGACTGCTCTGCCCCAGGCGCTGCCCTCCTAAACTGTTCCCAGTTAAACCTGGACAAAGTGTCTGCCACTACATTTTTGACCCCCGGTACATGCTGAGCCATGAAGCTAATAATCAACTGTAAGCAGCGCAATACTAAGTGCCTCAAGTACGTGACCACCCTCGGGGACGATGCAGACAGACGGTTAATGGCATAAACCACACTTATGTTGTCACACTAAAAAATTACGGACTGATTAGCCAATCTATGTCCCCACAGCTCGATTGCAACTATAATTGGAAAGAGCTCCAATAGGATCAAGTTCTTGATCAAGCCCGACGCAACCCATTCTGCAGGCCAAGGAGCCACGCTCCATTTGCCCTCTAGATAAGCACCATAGCCAAAACCACCCACTGCATCCTTAAAGAGGTGCAGCGTTTGGTTTGAAATAGGGGGCCCCCTCCATATGCAGACACCATTGAATTTCCTCAGAAATTCCCCCCAAACGTTTAGGTCCTCCTTCATTTCAGCGTAAAACCTTAATCCTAGCTCTATACCGTCTAGTTCCCTGTAATTGACTTTCCAACCACATGTTAAAGATTCTCCCCATCGGTATCGCCCGACCTGCAAAATTTAGCATTCTCAGCAGTGACTGTAATTCCTTGATGGAATAAGAATCCGCTCCAACCACGGACAAAACCACCTGCAGTAGGCGGTCAATCTTGTCCTTGGGAAGCCTGCAAACAGCTGCCTGAGTATCAATTTTGATTATACAGAAATGTTTAGAAAAGGTAGAAAGTATAGATCCTTAAATTATTGAACTACACACAAGACAGGGATTTCAGCACATATAATTTTATTTTGAATAAAATATTCACGAAAAGATGGTTGTTGAAATGAAACACAGAGTGTCCTCAAAGATTGCAAATTCACATGTTGGATAGGATGTCATTTATTTCACAGACAAGTGCACCATTCTTTAGTACTCGTCTAGAGCAAGGACAAACAAGTATTGGATATAAACAATTAACCAAAATATTTCAAATGCAAAAACCTGGTATCCGCAGGACAACACCTCCACTAGAGGATAGCACCACCCTGGGCATATTATTTTGCTATCATAGGCCTAGATTTGGAGTTTGGCGTTAGCCGTGAAAACCAGTGTTAGAGGCCCCTAACGCGGGTTTCTTACGGACTCCGGTATTTAGAGCTCATTTACCGACACTCAAAAATCACTCAACGCTCAAATTTCTACCGACACCTCAGACCCAGTAGTAAACATATACCGACAAAATAAACATTCACGAATCACAAAATAAATATTACACAAACTACACTTACACTCATACAAACACTGCACTATGTTTATTTTTAATATTTAATAATTTTTCATCAAAATACAAAGGATCAAAGTTGCGAGATCTCGGGTGTTAGAAAAAAAACTACACAAATCCATTTTCCCATTGACTTACATTGACACACGGGAAAAGACCCTCATATACCTAACTAATAACATTATCACAAATATACACTCATCGATGCATACAAACAATATACACCACATGACATACAAAAAATATTTATTTATTACAAAAAGAACACGATTTAGTTACTTTTTCACACAAGCTCATGACGTCACTCACTTTACGAGGAAAACCAGACTTTGAAAAAAAAATTGACCAATTTTTAGAGCCTCCATTGACTTCTATTGGGAAGACGTGCTCGTGCACGCGAAACCCACATTTCACTAACGCACGCAAATAGCGTAGACAGAAAAACTCCAAATACCAGCGCTAGAAAATACATGATTTTATGCGTTAGACCCAGCGATGATAAATAGATCAAGAAATGACTATTTCCCTATGGTGGATTTATGGATTTTAATTATTGAATATTCACAACACCATTAAATTGTTTCAGACTTTTATATTACATCAACTACAAATCAACATCACTAGTAACAACATTTTATTTTAAAAAATATTACATTTAAACGGACACAAAAATAATGTCAAATTTTCAGGATTCACAAACACTACACAATGGGAAACAATTCTCATTTACCTTTATTATTGCATTTCAGTTATTCAACTCATATGCTTGCAGCAACAGCATATCTACATAGGCTTAACACATGATCAGTCATGGATGCACATACATTACTTTTAACATTCACTCATACATGTGCATTCAAATGATGGGGGAAAAACACATTACATTCTCTCGAGGAATCACAAAACACAACATATGGATTTTACTGTACTTTTAACATCATGATTCCATCACAATAAACCATTAGGAATTACGTACAACAAGAACATCATTACACCAGATTACAGATGTCACTTTATGGGAAGGAACAACCATGCCAGACCGCTATATAGAAGTCAGCATATGTGGGACACAATCACAATATATACGTACATGTACATAACACGCATCACTCATCACGCAACCACAAAGCACACATTTAGATTTTATTCAGCACACAATAACAATGTAGCACAATACAACAACACAATGAGGATTTCAGAACTACATAGGCAGGTTAATAATATCATGACGTCATTAGAAGATTCAACCATACACATCACAGATTCACCACTGTACCGCCCCTTTCGGAACTTTAACACTCACTACTACAATACAACATATACGTAAACAACAGTTTGGAACAGCATTATTAGGGAGATTTGAATGGGACAATTAATAAATATTGTCAGATCGCAAATCACTTATATATACAATACTACAGATGGCAGCCGGAAGTTATTCAGCATTAGTGCGATTTTAAAGGGACGCATACAATATTGACAGCTCGGCAATCGCTTATATATACAATACTACAGATGGCAGACGGGAAGTTCGGAATTATTATTGCGATTTGAAAGGGACGCATACAATATTGACAGCTCGGCAATCACTTATATATACAATACTACAGATGGCAGACGGGAAGTTCGGAATTATTATTGCGATTTGAAAGGGACGCATACAATATTGACAGCTTGGCAATCACTTATATACACAATACTACAGATGGCAGACGGGAAGTTCTGAATTATAATTGCGATTTGAAAGGGACGCATACAATATTGATAGCTCGGCAATCACTTATATATACAATACTACAGATGGCAGACGGGAAGTTCGGAATTATTATTGCGATTTGAAAGGGACGCATACAATATTGACAGCTCGGCAATCACTTATATATACAATACTACAGATGGCAGACGGGAAGTTCTGAATTATTATTGCGATTTGAAAGGGACGCATACAATATTGACAGCTCGGCAATCACTTATATATACAATACTACAGATGGCAGACGGGAAGTTCGGAATTATTATTGCGATTTGAAAGGGAAGCATACAATATTGACAGCTCGGCAATCACTTATATATACAATACTACAGATGGCAGATGTTACTTTATCGTTTACAAACAATATTGCAGCAACATTGATCGATCACATTCGATGCACATTATACACAACTATGCACTTTCATTCATGTTAGCCTGGACGTGTGCTTGTTACTATAAGATCGCGTTTAAGAAATATTGATTACGCATATGATCAAACATTACAAACATTCACTGTATGTGTGATATTTGACACTTTCACATTGAGATTCATTGGGGGAAAACAACATTTCAGCAAACAACAAAAAAACGCCCACTGTGAAAGCATTCGCGCCGCTCACATACAAACAAGTGAATACAATCAGCAATCATTACAAACTCACTACCATTGGACTAATTGTACTATAAATCACCCAAACAACATGGCCAAAGCATCACTTGTGATCCACATCAGATCAAGTGCATACCTTGTTACGCTGTTTTGAAAGATGGATGACGATGACATGGTAGACACTGCTGGTGCTGCTATTGGCGAACTAGCTGTTGATCGAATCAGGCAGCCTCGGCGGCTCAGACTGAGACAAAGGGGTCATCTGGTTCGAGGTCCTCGTGTCTACAGGGTGAGACCCACCTTGGAAAACATGAGCGACTTTGAGGTTTATGATAAGTATCGGCTCAATCGCGAACAGCTCATTGGCCTTTACGATCTTCTTAAACCTCATTTGGAGCCACGTATACAAATAAGGACTGCTGTTCCTGCCATGAGTAAGATGCTAAGCTGTCTATACGTCCTGGCCTCCGGGAGTTTTCAATCCGGAGAACTGTACATGCATGGCCTGGCTCAAGGTACATTCTCTGTGGTGTTTGATAACTTTCTGGACGCCATGGTACGTATCAGTAAGCAATACATAGGATTCCCACAGAATGATGGTGATTGGAGGCGCCTGAAGCGGGAATTCTTTGATATTGCTGAATTGCCCAATGTCTTGGGAGCCATAGATTGTACCCACATTGCGCTGCGTGCTCCAATTGATGACTTGCCCTTCAGAAATCGCAAACATTTTCATAGCCTCAACGTGCAGTATGTTTGTGACGCACGGATGAGGATTATGCATGTGTGTGCGAATTTTGGAGGGGCTAGTCATGATGCCCGCATCCTCTCTCTGTCGTCCCTGTGGAGACTGTTTGAGGAAAGACGAATGCCCCCTGGTTATCTCGTTGGTGAGTATTTGTGCACAACATGGTTAATTAGTTTGACAATTGCCACTGTAGTTTTAAAATGTTAGCGTAATGTTCAGCTATAGGATGCAATTTAACCATTTTTTATTTTCCCCCGCTAATGTCTAGTTTTAGTTCAATGCAGATATGTAGCATGTCTTACCTTAAATGCTCAGATAGAGAATGCAATGTAACCATGTAGTTTGCATTTTACACAAGGTTTGGTTTAGGAGAAATATGCATATGTAGCATGTCTTAGCTGAAATGGGAAGATATTAGCTAATGCAATTTAACCATGTCATTGTCTCTTTCCGCTAATGTCTAGTTTTAGTTCAATGCAGATATGTAGCATGTCTTACCTTAAATGCTCAGATAGAGAATGCAATGTAACCATGTAGTTAGCATTTTACACAAGGTTTGGTTTAGGAGAAATATGCATATGTAGCATGTCTTAGCTGAAATGGGAAGATATTAGCTAATGCAATTTAACCATGTCATTGTCTCTTTCCGCTAATGTCTAGTTTTAGTTCAATGCAGATATGTAGCATGTCTTACCTTAAATGCTCAGATAGAGAATGCAATGTAACCATGTAGTTAGCATTTTACACAAGGTTTGGTTTAGGAGAAATATGCATATGTAGCATGTCTTAGCTGAAATGGGAAGATATTAGCTAATGCAATTTAACCATGTCATTGTCTCTTTCCGCTAATGTCTAGTTTTAGTTCAATGCAGATATGTAGCATGTCTTACCTTAAATGCTCAGATAGAGAATGCAATGTAACCATGTAGTTTGCATTTTACACAAGGTTTGGTTTAGGAGAAATATGCATATGTAGCATGTCTTAGCTGAAATGGGAAGATATTAGCTAATGCAATTTAACCATGTCATTGTCTCTTTCCGCTAATGTCTTTTAGTTCAATGCAGATATGTAGCATGTCTTACCTTAAATGCTCAGATAGAGAATGCAATGTAACCATGTAGTTAGCATTTTACACAAGGTTTGGTTTAGGAGAAATATGCATATGTAGCATGTCTTAGCTGAAATGGGAAGATATTAGCTAATGCAATTTAACCATGTCATTGTCTCTTTCCGCTAATGTCTTTTAGTTCAATGCAGATATGTAGCATGTCTTACCTTAAATGCTCAGATAGAGAATGCAATGTAACCATGTAGTTTGCATTTTACACAAGGTTTGGTTTAGGAGAAATATGCATATGTAGCATGTCTTAGCTGAAATGGGAAGATATTAGCTAATGCAATTTAACCATGTCATTGTCTCTTTCCGCTAATGTCTTTTAGTTCAATGCAGATATGTAGCATGTCTTACCTTAAATGCTCAGATAGAGAATGCAATGTAACCATGTAGTTTGCATTTTACACAAGGCTTGATTTAGGAGAAATACGCATATGTAGCATGTCTTAGATGAAATGGGAAGATAGAGAATAATATTGAACTAGATTTTTTAATTTTAAAAAAATAATTTGTTACTGGATTATCGTGTACAAAACTTTTTATTGGACTCCAAATACTATTTTGAGGATTCTGTTTGAATTATGTTCTGTTCATAATTTATAGGTGATTCTGGGTACATGAGCCGGCCTTGGCTCATTACCCCCTTGCGTAGCCCGACTGATGTGTCTGAGGAGCACTACAATAGGGCTCATAAGAGAACCAGGGCGGTGGTTGAACGGATGTTCGGGCTCCTGAAGATGAGGTTCAGGTGCCTGGATAGGTCGGGAGGAGCCCTCCAGTACAACCCAAAGAAGGTGGCTAAGATCGTTGTAGCCTGTAGCGTCCTGCATAATATTGCACAGCGGGCTTGGATGCTGCAGGCCGTCCCGGCGGACTGAAACCTCCTCAGAGATGAGGAGGATGATCCTGTTCTAGAGGGGCCATTCCGGGACGAGGGGCTCAATGTCAGAGCAGACATCATCAACCGCCACTTTAGACGGTAAAGAATAGAAGTTAGACTGGAGTATTGGCAATAGATGTGAACTCTAGGGAAATGACAAGTAGAGAATTGTGCAAACATGTTAGGATTGTTCATCAAATGCTAAAAATGTGTTTCATTTATTAATATAGGTGATGCTCTGGGCATTGGGTCCTGTAGCGAGTCTTTGCCACCTGGTTTTTAAAGAGGACATCAGATGGTAAGTATAAATGTATGGACTGTTGCTGGCATGAATTGTACACAAATACATCATATGGCATACATTTTCTAAACTAGTATTTAGTTTACACATTACTTAAAATGTAAATACTCAGAAAGGGATCCTCTAGCATGACTATGGTTCAATGTCACACATTAGAGGTTTGTTCTGCTCAATATGACTCATCTTCACACTTGATAGAAAATAACACAAGATGCTACACACGCTTAGTAAGCTAGTGACAGAAATTTATTCTGAAATGGGGGGTGGGAGAGGGGTACAGAACTGATTCACACACTTGTAATTTTTAATAAACTTTTTCTGCCATTAGGGAGCTGACTTAATCTAAAGACTGAAAGGGAAGAATTAGAAGCCTGACAGTGAAGATTGCCCAGACTGACAGTGGAAAAATCCAAGATTGAAATTGAAGTATAACAATGGGATCATGTCTGGCATTATCTTTCCAATCTGCTGACCTTGAAAACCATACAAAGACATGTTCACATGGTAAGTGCCAACTATTTGATAGAATAAGGCTGTGGAGGCATCCTATTGGAGACACTTAGATGATTTTCTAATTTTTAGATGGTATTTCCCAGTCCTCTATTTTTGAAATGATGAATAAGACACCTATTGAAGATCAACTGTTTACCCCTGAATTGACTTTCAAAGACCATGCATTATCCAGGTTGGTGTACCAATGCATGCTAGTTAAGAATCACAGGAAGAATGTTGAATATTGGTAGCTTACATACATTAGTCATATTTAGTTCTTAATTAGATATTTAGGGATCACAATCAGACACTTAGATGATTTTACTTTTTTAGATGGTATTTCCCAGTCCTCTATTTTATGAACTGATGAATAAGACACCTATTGAAGATCAACTGTTTACCCCTGAATTGACTTTCAAAGACCATGCATTATCCAGGTTGGTGTACCAATGCATGCTAGTTAAGAATCACAGGAAGAATGTTGATTATTGGTAGCTTACATACATAAGTCATACTTATTTCATCATTAGATATTTAGGGATCACAATCAGAAAAAGGAATACATATTATAGTTGATATAGAGGTATTTGAATGGACATGAAATATTACATTTATGTTCAGCATACATATATATTATTGAAATGTGATATACATTATTATGTATAATTAGAAATTCTGATATTTAAATTTATTTTTTATTACACAATATAATGGTGTATGTTTTTTTTTTTTTAAAAAACAATTTAATAAATATCTTTAAAAAATGTTGAACAAAGTTAGAGCATAGACACAAGATGATTGTAAATGTATTTTATGAATATTTGACAACGTGTGTATTAACTTTGTAAAATTTTTGTTTTTTTATTTCAGATTGTCATCTGATGACTTCCAGGAATATTTTTTTGTTTTTGTTTCAGAAACTTTATTTTTTTTAAATGGTAATAATAAACATTTTATTATTAAATACACTCTTTTGAACAGATTATAATAAATATCCATATAATCTGTCAATAAAAAACAATTTGACTCCCATGACTGGTAGTTGGCTATTTGACAAGCACATGCATAAGATCAAATTATGCATTAATTTTAGAAAATCCACTGATTCCGAGAATATTACATTAAACTATCTTTTTTAACATTAATTGGGGAGTGAGATCCATCGATGCTTTTCTTTGGAAATTCTTAGATGTTAAAATAATTTCGGATATGTAGTCAAAATTTGTCATAAATTATTTGTTTTCACTTTTAAGAAGGGGAAGTGGTTCAATTACATTAAAGTGACAGTGTTGTTGAATGTAAAATTAATTTTATAAGATCTTGTATCTTCCTTAGGTATCTCAAAACATTATTTTCTAAATTCTTTTAATTTTTACATTTATAAATGTTAGGTCATTTAACTTGATATTTTTCACAAGCTAGTTATTGGATGCCAGGTTAATCGATGTAATTTTCTAGTGGAGTCATTTAACTATAGTTATTAATATTATGTAGTTTTTAAAATCTTACCTCTTGGGTTAGACATCACATATCAATATATAATTTTCATTCCCCTTTAGTTTATTTTGACAATGTTAAATCAACATTCCAAATGTTTTGGTCCTTAAAGGGACATTCACAAAGTATATTGTGTATTGATTTTTAAAAAATTCATAAAAGAATTTAAACATATTTAGAAAGTACTATAGAATTACATTCAGTCTTTAAATATACTTTTAAAAAAATACATCAATGCACATATCTTAGTCAATTACATAAGGCATCTATGTGCAACCAACAATCAGCATCAAAATAGCCTATGTAGATATGTATTTAATCCAAGAATATATATTATTACAATCTAATGATTGAATACCAAAACATATTAAGTTGTTCAAATATTATAATCTTATCCAAAATGCATACATAACAGATAGATTAATGTCCCTCTAAGCTGAAGACTCCAAAATACCTCCTTTACAATATATATTTCAGTCAGTGTGTAAAACAATCCAGAAGTTAATCTAAATTTGCTTTACTCATATGTTATACTAATTTAGCAAAAGGAAGGTGCCTAGGTTTCTGATATTTTAAGCATTATTGTGAAATGTTTATTTAAAGGGACATGAACTCAAAATATACTTAAAGGGAGACAGTTAAAAAATTAATGATTTATACATTCTGAATGAGTATTCTATTTTAAGCAACTTTAAAAATTGTCTCATATTATGAATGCTCCTTGTGATGTTGCTATCATTAATTTAAAAATAAGGCATTAAATAGATAATTTATTTGCTTCAGTACTCTGGACAGAACTTGGTTTTTTTGGTTGGATTAATTTATCCAACAATCATCAAGGACAACCCAGGTTTTTGGAAACAATTGTCCGTAATCTAAAATATCATTATTGATTTGCAAAGAAAGATAACAAGATAATTCTTAACATTTGAGAATCGGATTAAATTATAAAGTTGTTTAACATTTCATGCTCAATCACATAAGGCTCATATTATGAATGCTCCTTGTGATGTTGCTATCATTACTTTAAAAATAAGGCATTAAATAGATAATTTATTTGCTTCAGTACTCTGGACAGAACTTGGTTTTTTTGGTTGGATTAATTTATCCAACAATCATCAAGGACAACCCAGGTTTTTGGAAACAATTGTCCGTAATCTAAAATATCATTATTGATTTGCAAAGAAAGATAACAAGATAATTCTTAACATTTGAGAATCAGATTAAATTATAAAGTTGTTTAACATTTCATGCTCAATCTGAATCACGAACGCTAAATTTGTTTGGACAGTGTCCCTTTAAGAGATTTAAAGAGTGTATTTACTTCTCTTCTTATCTTGACATACTTTGCTTGAAAAGCATATCGAAATAGGCTCAGTAGATGAAGATTGGTGGATGCACAGAGATGCCTTATGTGATTGGCTCAACCATGTGCATTTAAATTTCTTCTGTTGCGGATATCTAAATACTAAGATAAATTGATTTACATTTTAAAGTCTAAACAATTTTCTATCTCTACAGATCATTTGATACAATTGTTTGTTTGTAATGTCTATTTAAAAATAAAGACGCCATTGCACAATAACATATATGAGCACTTCAGACAAATACAAGCTCGAGGTTTATTTACTAATAACAAACAAACCTGTAGTTTAACATTTATAAACAGATTATCCAAGTTACTGACCTTATAACCTGAATTTGAACATTCAGAAATATTGCGTGGTAAACGCATCTTGAAACACCAGATTAGCATCTTTAAACATTAGTCTAATGTCACGCAATAGCACACAATCAATGTGCATTATGAAATACATTTAATAGAGCAATATCAATACTTCACAATAAGTCAAGAAATGGATTTTATGAACAATAAAGACATACAATATTAAATGTGTATTTGTATTAAAGAAACAGACCGTTATTAAACCGAGAAATGTCTACAACATTTAATAATGTGACAGTATTAGATTTTAAAGAGAATTTAAACATTAATATTTAACGGATCACGGATATTAAATCTGCGTCACACATATCCGCATGACAGGCCCATGAGTTACAAATAAGTCTACATGAAAAATGAAGTTACAGCACCACCAGGAGGTATGTGTAAGGAAGTTACTAAGATATGAAACATTAAGGAACGGCCAATCAGAGTTCATCACACAAACACAACTTGAGTCAGGATGGTCTCACAGACATTCTAACAATATTTCAAACTTTTATCCAATCAGATGTACAGATAACTTGTCCCATGGTGCATCTCATGTTTACTTCACCATATAAAAGTCCATTACACGTTGCCATCTTTGTCAGTTCTCTAATGCCTGCAGGCAGTATATAATATTTATAAATAATTATATTCTACAAACCAGCAGGCATGACATCTCCCAGGTTCACCAAGGAGGAGAGCGCTGCACTGGTCCACGCCGTCAAGGACTTTTATCCCCAGCTGTTTGGGAACAAGAGGAGGTTGACAGATGCGCACGTTAAGAAGGCCCTCTGGGAGTCTATCACCAATGCGGTTAGATTGGTGTGTGACGTCCAGAGGAGCCAGGATTAAATCATGAGGAGATTCGGAGATATGAGGTTGCGCTTAACAAAAAAAGTCAACCTCATAAGGGACTGGGTACAAGCCCGTAAAAGAGGGGGCAAAAGAGAGGCCCCGCGGAAACTGTACCTACTCCCTTATGAGGTGACTTTATGCGAGCTCCTCAATCTCCGGGTCCCCAAAAGATTTAGATCCTCGCCATCCTCGGCCTCCTCTTCTTCCCTCCCAGCTGCGGGATCTGAAAGTCCTGATGCGGGGGCCAGGGCAGCTGCTTCTCCGTCCGGTGGCCTGGGAGGAGATGGAGAATCTGAACCAGGTAATTATCCAACTTCATATAATATCTTAATATTTTTTTATTTAAAAAAAAATGTGTATATAGTCAGATACTAAACCTATACAGATCTCACAACATACACTACATATGATGTTTAGATATCTGATTTTAGATTAGTGACACATGAAATAGGAATGATGTTTCTTGCGCTCTACAGAATATGCGTCACAGAGCAAAAATGGAATTTCGCATACACGTTAACATGGGTTAGCTGTAAGTGGCATTGCTTTACACATGTTGTTCAAATGACGGATGCGTAATTCCGCTTTGAATCATTGCGCAATGATCGCGAAAATGGAATTTCGCATACACGTTAACATGGGTTAGCTGTAAGTGGCATTGCTTTACACATGTTGTTCAAATGATGGATGCGTAATTCCGCTTTGAATCATTGCGCAATGATCGCGAAAATGGAATTTCGCATACACGTTAACATGGGTTAGCTGTAAGTGGCATTGCTTTACACATGTTGGTCAAATGACGGATGCGTAATTCCGCTTTGAATCATTGCGCAATGATCGCGAAAATGGAATTTCGCATACACGTTAACATGGGTTAGCTGTAAGTGGCATTGCTTTATACATGTTGGTCAAATGACGGATGCGTAATTCCGCTTTGAATCATTGCGCAATGATCGCGAAAATGGAATTTCGCATACACGTTAACATGGGTTAGCTGTAAGTGGCATTGCTTTACACATGTTGGTCAAAATGAAATGTGAATTATTATATATGTGAAGAATACAGTATTCTTATTTTCAATATTATACATAATAAAAAAAGAAGAATCCAAATAAATTATAACATATGCCCATCAATTGATGAGAATGAAATAACACCAAAAAATAATTTAAGCTACAGTAAACAACACAACTGATTTAAAATAAGAGTACAGGATATATTTATCATGAATTGAATTGAGGAAACAATTAACTCATGGGACTACCAAAGGATTAATAGTTTTTAATTGATTTGCTAATAATGTAAAGATTTAAAACATGGCATGATTTGTATTAATGATATCCAATCCTCATTTAATATATTACAGATCTGGATGTTGGTGCTGGATCCTCAAGGCAGGGCTTGTCACAGTATGGTATGTCTCATTTTAATTGACATTTGTCTTAGAAACATGGACAGAACATTACATACTAAATCCACATTGTTCAATATTTATATGTAACTGCAAAATGGATTTTAAAACTTTTTGCAAATAAGAATAAATAAAACAAAAAAATAGGATTACATTGTAAGACTACTCTGATTTTTTTTTTAATTTAAGATATCCCATCTATTCTGGATGTCTTAATTTTAATGTAAGATTCTTTGAATGTCCAATTTATATTCTTCCCTTGTGTATTGCTTAATCTTATTTGTATAAATTTTTAAATAATACACACAATTTTGCATATGTTTAGATTTTAAAAATATAGATTCAATTTTTGTAATTGATCACGTCATTTAAGGGACATGCCAACTAAATTTTACATAGAATTATTTTTAAACATGATTTTATTGTTTTGTTTAAACATTTTATGAGCTACATTGGTTCAGTCTATTGTTTTAGTTCATAAAAAGATTAATGGATTTTGGTTTAGGTTAAACAATGCATTACTGGTATTATCTGGCTGTTTTTCTATGCATAAATTGGCATATTTCCAAAAGTTAAAATCATGTGTTCAGATAACAGTAGTACATAGTTTAAAAAGGTATACAATTACACATTTAGAGCTTCATGTCCCTTTAATAGATGAAAATTAAATAATTCTTAGGATATCCTTAAATAACATATTAGATTGGAATTGCATGCTCAATCCCATTCATTACATCAACATATGGAGTAGAGAATTCATTAACACCAACATTGTCAAATCAATATAATTTTATATTAAAGGGATACTGAGCTAAAATTATTAATGTTGTCATTCAGATAGAGCATGCAATATTAATCAACATTTAAATATAATACTATAATCATATGTGAAATATTCTATTGCTAAATGTATTTTAAAATCAAGAATGTACGTTTATCTGCAGCTCAATTTTGGTTGACCAACCTGGGTTTTGATTGATGATTGGTGGATACCTTCAACAAACAATATTTATTGAATCCAATATTGGTTATCTGCCTTTAAGATTAAAATGTAGCAACATTCAAATTATAATAGGAGTCAATGTTATATCATTTTGAACAGTTTGAACAGTGAAATCAATGATTGAAATAAATCATGTCAGTGTCCCTTTAATAAACAATAGATTCATTCATCTTTACATTCTTTGGATTAGACAATATTGATATATAATTCACATATTCACTGTTGGAGTTAATTTATAGATATCAGCATACTCTAACAGCACCATGATTACATATTTGTACTAATCAATTTGGTTTTGTATTGTGATCAATATGTGTTGTGTCCTAAACAAGATTACTGTACATTGCACAAATGGCTCGATGTGCCACATGTCTTTGTTTATATTTGTCAACAGCTGTTATTCAAAATGTGGTTTGTGTGTATTCTTTTAAGAACATTGATCAATGGGTATATTTAGATATGCAATAGCATCGTATGAGATGAGTTTGATGTCTAATATAGTCAGAAATTAAACATATGTTCAATACATCATTTTTAACAGAATCCCCTTGATTCAATCAAGCATTTTTTTGTTTAATGACTGCTCTATTCTTCACATTTTCTAGTTGATTATTCTTTAAATTCGCTACAGATGTGATTTAGTGCTATCCCAAATGTGTTCACTAATATATATCTATATCATTCATAGAGAGAGTTGGTGTGGGGAGCCCACAGGAATCCAGCACTGACACAGAGCCGCCTTTGCGGTCTCCTGGTAAGTCCATTGACTCATTTATATGTCATTGAAGGTGTATTGGTAATCAATATTATGAGCATGATTCTGATGA
Source organism: Bombina bombina (assembly GCF_027579735.1). Taxonomy (NCBI): domain Eukaryota; kingdom Metazoa; phylum Chordata; class Amphibia; order Anura; family Bombinatoridae; genus Bombina; species Bombina bombina. The sequence continues at coordinate 636,223,101 of NC_069505.1, read as the reverse complement.
AGCATAACATTTGAAACAAACATATAATTTACTCCTCTGATTATATATTAATTTTCTTTGAATATTGAAAGATTAATAATTAAAACTTTCTTAGTCTACACCTTTGTTATTCAGAAGATGTATAGCATATGTTTGTTTCCATGTTCATTTTTCACAACAGTCATCAAGTGATACACACATGAGAAATCTTAAATGTTCTATGTACTATGCTTTTATGATTTTAAAATTAATACAAACAATACATCGAAAATATGAATCATTGATAATAACAAATCTAATGTCATTTGTATGCTCCATCAAAATGATGTAAATCATAACTTTGGGTGTGTATATCTTTAATGCAACATTGATGTGTGTCTTTGATCAACAGTAACATATGTTATAATATCTGATCTTAACGTGTACACAACATGTTATGTTTTACAGAGATTGATTTAACATGTGTGACGGAGGAGGAAGAGGCGGCCTTGAAGTCTGATGGTATGTGCAATATATCTATCATGTTTCCAACATGTTGCTTTATTTGAAATCATTTTATTGAAGACATTCAAAGTCTACAGCTTTTGCACTTTAAAAAGAAATATTATTTGTCTGTTCAAATACACTACTGCCCCCTTTCTATATCAGGCAGCATGATTTTTTTTTTTTTTTTTTAAATTTATAATTCATGCCATCATTATGTCACATGCATATTCCAGGCCAAAACACAATAATAATGTTATAATTGTACAGACAGTCATTGATATTCATCTGAGTGCCTATATGCATACCATATCCTCATTTCATAATTGTTTAGATATTCAAACACACTTCGAAGTATATTGAAAACATAATCAATTTGAAATGCGTTGATTTGATTTCATGATGTATGAGATGTTAATATATTTGGATTATTTTTTTCAGATGGATCCTCCACCTCTGGTCATCTGGTTTCCGCCCCTGCCCAGTCCCCTGACCAGTCACAGACCCCTGCCCATGCCCAGACCCCTGCCCAGACCACTGCCCAGGCCCAGACCACTGCCCAGGCCCAGACCCCTGCCCATGCCCAGACCACTGCCCAGGCCCAGACCCCTGCCCAGGCACAGACTCCTACCCAGGCCCATACCCCTGCCGGCTCTTCCCATTTGTCATTTCCTGTCCATCCCAAAAAAAAACCCTTCCCTGTCCCTCCCAAAACACGCCCCTTCACCCCCCTTCGGCGCTCTCCCCGTATTATGGGCCGTACAGCTGCCCAGACCCCAACTCACCACTCCCCAGCTGTACGGCCTACCCCGGAGCAGCAGCTCATCCCTCCCCAACCCAATCCCATCCCTCCCCAACCCAATCCCATCCCTCCCCAACCCAATCCCATCCCTCCCCCCTGTCTCAACCTTCATTGTCCTGGGTGTCGGATTGTCCTTCCCAGGCACAGCTGTAAGTATCATTCAAAATCCACATTATAAGATACTTAAAGGTACACTGAAGGCAAATTGTTTCTATTGTGATTCAAATAGAGCATGCAATGTTAATCAAATTTATAATTTACTACTCTTATCAATTATTCTTCATTCTCTTGCTATCTTTATTGAAACAAAGAAATACCTAGAATTAATTTTAAATTGAAAATAATTGTGGACATCATTTCTTTATTGTTGGATGAATGTATCCATCAACCAGCAGGGACAACCAAAGTTGATAAACAAATATGGCCTGCCCTATAAACCTACATTCTTGCATTCCAAATCTAGCTAGAGAATTCAAACATTTAAAGAATATGTGTAATTTTTTCATATTTGTAATGTCATGCTCTATCTGAATCAGTCAATTAAATATTTAGGTTCAGTGTCCCTTTAATTTGATATCACTACATATACCAATCACCACTACTTGGATCCAACAATTTATGTACAAATGTTGATACATTATCTCTTGTCTAACCCAGTGGGAATGTAATTTCTTCAGGTTGATATGTTTACACAGCTTGTCCTCAACGCCAAAATGTTTAAGGATAGGTGTGCCTACCACAGTATAATTAAAATATTTAAAATTGCTAATGTAAGTACAATGTAAATCCTTTAACAAGATTTTATACACTCAAGCTGTATAAGTGGATCATCGAAAACCAATTAAAGGGGACAACATGTTTGAGTAAACTGTCCCTTTAATGATTTCGGTCTGTCTGAATAACATATTTAATGTGTAAAGAATCAATTTTAACAAATTGATGTAAAGAATGATTTGTCTTTATGATGACAATGTATCTTTTCTTATTTTTTCTTCTGTTGTGTAATTATCCTTAATATTTGATTTTTTCTTTATTTTAGGCTGTGACTCAGCATGGCTCATGCTAGAAGGTATAGCACGAGTAGAGCAGGCCGTGTTGAGGAACGCAGCTGTCCTGAGAGGGATGGCCGACACCATGCAGGCCCAGCTACAGGTTCAGCATATGACTCTACGTCAGATGAGGCGTTGGAACTCAATGCTTGAATCTGTAGCTGGACATGCACAGGACAATGAAGAGGATGACCAGTAAGTGGAGGATCTGGAGATGCTCCAAGGTCGCAGATAAGAATCCTCCGTCCACATGTTGATGTTTTTGTTATTGTTGCCATTTGGCCTTTTTTAAGTTTATTGTTGTGCCTGTTGCACTCTTTTACCTTGTCATATGGCTCAAATGGGGCTATGCTGGCCCTTGGCAACTCTCTTCATGGACTGTGATGCACTCTGTTACCTTATCATATGGCTCAAATGGGGCTATGCTGGCCCTTGGCAACTCTCTTCATGGACTGTGATGCACTCTGTTACCTTGTCATATGGCTCAAATGGGGCTATGCTGGCCCTTGGCAACTCTCTTCATGGACTGTGATGCACTCTGTTACCTTGTCATATGGCTCAAATGGGGCTATGCTGGCCCTTGGCAACTCTCTTCATGGACTGTGATGCACTCTGTTACCTTGTCATATGGCTCAAATGGGGCTATGCTGGCCCTTGGCAACTCTCTTCATGGACTGTGATGCACTCTGTTACCTTGTCATATATCTACAATGGGGCTATGGTGGCCCTTGGCAACTCTCTTCATGGACTGTGATGCACTCTGTTACCTTATCATATGGCTCAAATGGGGCTATGGTGTCCCTTGGCAACTCTCTTCATGGACTGTGATGCACTCTGTTACCTTGTCATATGGCTCAAATGGGGCTATGGTGGCCCTTGGCAACTCTCTTCATGGACTGTGATGCACTCTGTTACCTTGTCATATATCTACAATGGGGCTATGGTGGCCCTTGGCAACTCTCTTCATGGACTGTGATGCACTCTGTTACCTTATCATATGGCTCAAATGGGGCTATGGTGTCCCTTGGCAACTCTCTTCATGGACTGTGATGCACTCTGTTACCTTGTCATATGGCTCAAATGGGGCTATGGTGTCCCTTGGCAACTCTCTTCATGGACTGTGATGCACTCTGTTACCTTGTCATATATCTACAATGGGGCTATGGTGTCCCTTGGCAACTCTCTTCATGGACTGTGATGCACTCTGTTACCTTGTCATATGGCTCAAATGGGGCTATGCTGGCCCTTGGCAACTCTCTTCATGGACTGTGATGCACTCTGTTACCTTATCATATGGCTCAAATGGGGCTATGGTGTCCCTTGGCAACTCTCTTCATGGACTGTGATGCACTCTGTTACCTTATCATATGGCTCAAATGGGGCTATGGTGTCCCTTGGCAACTCTCTTCATGGACTGTGATGCACTCTCTTACCTTGTCATATGTCTCCATTTTCCTGATCTTTACCATATTATTTATAAACGTTGTTTTTTTCTGACATACTAATAAAAGACATGTCATTGCACGATTCTTTGTCCTCCTTATTCATGTCATTGATTGAAATCTCTATTTTATCTGATTGATCCTTAAAGGGACATACCCAAAATAATGTTGTTTCCTGAATCATATATGTAATACAATTCTAAATGACTTTAAGATTAACATCTCCAATGTAATTTTTTTTTTTGTCTTTATATTGTTATCTAAAATCTTTATCATTGCATGATTATGATTAGCATAGTAATTGTTTTATATATGTATATAAAGATTGTTATATATGTATATTTCAAATTTCACATCCATGTGTGTATTTATGAACTCTGCATGAATTGATGCACCTTTAACAAATGATCTGAGCATTGATACAATGATATAATCCCTGTAAAGTGTTCATTTTCTTGAAATAGTATTGTCTCTGTGTATCCTCTTTTTATAAATAAAATTCATGTCCCTTTAAGTGATGGTGAGCACAATTGTTAATGAATGTATTTCCATTTCTAAAGCGTTTTTGTCCTTTTTACATGAACAAGGACATATAATCTTAATAATAAACAATCTTATTGTAATGTTGACAGCACATGTATTTCATTTTCTATTCTATCTTATTGTAAAAGTGTAACCAAATCAATCTCTGTGTGTAATGCGCATATTTTAGATGAGGAATATGTTTTTCCAAATATTGTTATAAAATACTTCTCCTCCCATATATGGCTATAGGTAGTCTGACCATATTTCAACTTGAATAAATGACCCGTTTGATCAATACATGTGTCATTATTGTTATTCCCAAACAATCTAAACATATCTTAAAACATCAATGGCATATGTATTTCTCATGTGTATCTTTTAAATGTTAAAGATATACACCATAGCTATAGTTAAAGGGACAGTCAAGTCCGAAAAGATGAATCATGATTTCGTGACATTCCTAGATATCAATCTAGACACATACTAGTTTCAAAAATATAAATACGTTTCTTAGTGATATGCCAAGCTGTCAACTGAGTCCTTGTATTGGCTGCGGTTTTTCTGCGATCGCGGATGCGCCATGTTGCTTAAGACGTCACCTGCCAGGCTGTCCAATGATTCCTTGTATTGACTGACGTTTTTACGCGATCAAGGATGCACCTTTTATTGGATGGCGTTTTTACGCGATCAAGGATGCGCCTTTTATTGGATGGCGTTTTTACGCGATCAAGGATGCGCCTTTTATTGGATGGCGTTTTTACGCGATCAAGGATGCACCTTTTATTGGATGGCGTTTTTACGCGATCAAGGATGCGCCTTTTTTTTTGTTTGCGTTCTTACGTGATCAGGAATGTGCCTTTTATTGGATTGCGTTCTTACGTGATCAAGGAAGCGCCATGTTAATTAAGACGTCACATGCAAAGGTAAAAAAACGTCTGATTGTATTACGTAGTCCCGCAATATTTGTTTGTGCACGTTAAACACGTTTGTGAATGAAGCCAAGTTTAAAAACATTGCGAATATGGATTGTTTGCATCATGTTACATTGTTGACCCATAGCTGATAAACACCACCACATTCTCTTTTGCTGGATGTCTGGTTGAATAAACGAACGAAAGCAAAATGTTTTCATGCATAAGATATTTCGAGGCAAGTGCAAATCTCTATAGTCCATGTTGTTTAATATGTTTGTCAACAATATGTTCCTTTTTATGTAAAATGACTGTTGTGTTTAATGTTAAATATTCATAAATATGCGCTATTGTGTTAGAATCAAGTAATCAATATGCATTTATCTTTATCATATGCTAAATATATGATGCCGACTTCTTCTAAATGTAATTTCGTCGTATATTCTATTAAAGGTTCATTAGACACTCACATTATAAATCAAAACTTTTTATTTTGTCTCTAGTTAGATAGTCCATTGTTTAACAAATACACGTTTCATTTTGCTTCTGTTCTAAGAAAATGTAAGTAATTTTCAGACTCCTCGCCAAGCCTCTGAGTTTCATGTGAGTACCATCTCCATCTTTCTCCTGTTTGTGTAAAGGGTCTTTTCATATGTTAATGATGGGGTATTGTCTTGTTTTACGGTTGTAATGGGGGTTCATCTATATTTTCAATAGAGCTAACCCTATTTTCTTTGAAAGTGTTTAAAGCTTTGTAATATTGATATCAGTATATGTTAATCTTGTTGTTTGTAGTAGTGTCTATTACATACAGTTCTGTTAAAAATATAGTATACTGTCCCTTTAATGCAAATGTTTATTTTTGTATCATGTATGAGTTCCACATTGGTTAATCTCCAAATATATTATTGTTAGCATATTTTCACCCCCCCACTCCTAAAAGGACTTTAAACCATATTCATTGTTAAAACAAATGTCTTTCTGAAAATAAATGAACACAATAATGTCTCTTTAAGAAAATAGACTTTATTTAACACGTCAATATAAATCTGATTTCAATATTTATTGTTTGAACTAGTACATGTAGATATACCAACAATCTTCAAATATATTTTAGCATATGTAATTTTGTTAAAGGGACAGTTTAGAAAACAAATAATGTTTTGCATTATTCTAAAATTCAATTTTGGAATATCAATGATATCAAAGGTTTCTCACCAATTAATCATTTGTCTGTGTTTATTTTAATTTGCTAGCTAAACCTATGAGGTTCGTGTGCTCATTTCTTCGAGCTTGAAGAGTGCATGTAATCATTATACAATTTGACCACTAGAGGGCATTTGGATAGCATTTGTATATGTTAAACCTTGTGCTCATACAGCATATTATTTACCATGTATTGATCATTGATATCTAAAATGTTGTTATGTCAGAACAACAAATAAGTGGTCATTTTTCATAGTCATAGATACAAGGGTAAGCACATATGTCACACGTATTTCTCCATGTTTTGTTGTTTCCAACTTGATAATGCGTAATACAGTGTTTTCTTTGTAATCAATAATTTTCTGACTGTCCCTTTAAGCTGTGTTATTGGCATTCAAACAGTAATAAGCCATCATGGATAATTGTAATCGTAATTTTGTTTGCGATTCGGGAAACAGTTTGGACATCACATCACAGAAACCAATCAATATCATGAACAAGGATAGGTATGTGATGATGTGGTTTTCACACACTTATAACTCACACTCTGCAAACAATCTGCCTCCATGGACCCGGTCCCATAGAAGTAGATTATATACAGAGTGTGGTCCACAAGTGTATGAAAACCACATCATCACATACCTATCCATTACACATTAAATAAAAAAAACATTAAACATGAAAACAAATACTTCCTTTTCCTTCCCCTCTTCCCACGGGGCTGAGGCTCTGGGAGGGGCAACTGCCGACTCTGACGAGTTCTCCTTGGAGATGTTGTGGGAAGAGTGGAAGGAAGAGTACTGGGACGACCAAGGTGAGGAGGAGAAGATGGCTGAGGAGGAGAAGATGGCTGAGGAGGAGAAGATGGCTGAGGAGGAGAAGATGGCTGAGGAGGAGAAGATGGCCGAGGAGGAGAAGATGGCCGAGGAGGAGAAGATGGCCCGGCAGGAGAAGATGGCCCAGCAGGAGGCCCAGCAGCAGGAGGCCCAGCAGCAGGAGGCCCAGCAGCAGGAGGCGGACCAGGAGGCAGACCAGCATGCGCCTCCCGGAAAAAATTAAACATCTCTTGGTGTAGATTAATGATTCTGTTTTGCCCTTCTTCTATTCTATTAAGTATGTTTATTATTTGGTTTTGTCCTTCAATTATTTGGTTTTGTCCTTCAAGAATTCGAGTTCGGCCTTCTATATTTTGTATCCGGGAGTTACGCATCTGGTCTATGTAGTCTAGTAGAACCCGCACCTCCGCTATTTCCTCTTGTTGTGCACGGCGGGGTACCCGTGCACGGCGGGGTGCCCGTGCATGGCGGGGTGCGGGTCTTTGAGGGTCCTCTGGTCCCGCGGGCTCCTCCTCTGCTTCCGGGGCCTCTTCATCAGCTTCCGTGCGCTCTTCGTCACGGGGGGCCTCTTCCCTCCGAAGTGGAAATTCCTCCCCACCACTCTCATCCCGGGGAGATGGAGGAGGCTGTATTTGTTGTGCTGCCTCCTCCCCAGACTCTGTATATTTGAACAAATAAAAAATGTATATATTAGCATATTTCCAAATGAAGCTTTAAATGACTTAGCTTACGATACAATTACAAAAGCAGAATCATTAATCCACTTAGAAAGCTAACAATCAATACGATTTCCGCATTTTCTAAACCGTGTTTGTGATATCTCTGTTAAATCTGAATGTTTTAGCGTTTGTTTTCAGTCTGTTTAAATGCACACCTAACCTATAGCCTAGATACTGATGTAACCGCAAAGTAATTGTAAATGCGTGTAAATAACGTTATAGCATTAATCTGATCCTTAAAGGGACATTATACCCAATGTTTTATCTTTCATGATTTAGAAGCATACATTTATAATCAACTTTCTAATGTCCTTTTCTTATCTAATTAGCTTCATTCTCTGGATATTCTTTGCTGAAAAGCATATCTAGATATGCTTAGAAGATGCTGATTGTTAGCTGAATATAGCTGCCTCCTGTGATTGGTTCACCGTGTGCATGGCTATTTCTTCATTAAAATATATCTCAAGAATGATTCAAATTAGGTAATATAAGTACATTTGAATGTTTTGTCAAATTGTATTGGCTACCTTAATCATGAAAGTAAAGGTTTGCGTATAGTGTCCCTTGAAATACATTCGTATGTGAATTTATTCTTAAATGAGCTTACCGTCAGATGAGAGTGGCAGGTTCCCGGTATCAATTCCTCCGATACCGACTACATCCACCTCGGAGATGCTGGGCCGCAACATTTCCTCCCATCGGCAGTACTCGATTTCCAGGGGAGGGCCGCCACCGGTTCCTGCGGAATGTCGGGCCTCCAGGCTTAACTTTTTCTTGAGATCCATTTTGCAGTCCCGGTATCGATGTTTTATAGAGTCCATATCTCTGTTCCGGCCACCCACTGCATTGACTGCATTCCTTATCTCATGCCAGAGCTTCCTCTTCTCAGTCGGGGTGGTCTTCTGGTGCTGCAGCCTCCTATACCTGGCCATATAGGCCTCGACGAGGGCCTCCTTCTCCTCCATCGAAAACCTCGCCTCCCTAGTCGCCTTGGCCTTCCCCTGTGACGATGCCCTCTGTTTCCCGGACTGTGAAGCCCTACTCTGTCCGCCACTGGGCCCAGCCACTTGTTCATCTTGAACCAAGTGGCTGGGTCCACCCACCGCTTCCACCCCCGCTTCCTGCCCCCCTTCCTGCCCTGTTCCTCTCCCCCTCCCTCTACCTCTCCCCTGCCTGCCCTCCATCTGTTCCCTAAACTAAACCCCAAATAATCAAACAAAAAGTGAGTGTGATGAAATGAAAGGGGTTCAAAATAAAGAACTAAAAAGACAAAATAAGTGCTGAAAGTGTGAGAGGGATCTAAAAAAACAAAGAGGGTAAGGAGTATTTAAATAAACCAAAAGAAGAAGACTAAAAGGAGGATATGTAAACTAAATGTAACTAGGGTATGGGTATGGGATAGGGTATGGGATGGGGTATGGGATAAGAGTAAATGGGATTACAGGGAATGGGGTATGGAGTGTAGTATGAGAGGGTATGGGGTATGGAGTGTATGTAGTGTTATTGATAAGTGTATGTATGTATTGAATGTGTTTGCGTGTAAATGTGTTAAGTGTACAGAAAAATCACTCGCTCGCTAACTCACACTACTACTAATTCTCACTAACTCACACTACTACTAATTCTCACTAACTCACACTACTACTAATTCTCACTAACTCACACTACTACTAATTCTCACTAACTCACACTACCACTAACTCTCACTAACTCCCACTAACTGACTCTATCACACTACCACTAACTCTCACTAACTCCCACTAACAGACTCTCTCCCACTACCACTAACTCCCACTCACTCACTCACGATAACACTACCAACTGACTCTCTCACACTAACACTAACTCACTCACAATAATGCACAAACTCTCTAATCTTAAACCTCCAATCTCCAAAGACCCACCAGCAACACAGTCAAAGAAGCCATGCTTGTGTGGTGCTTATATACCCTGTGTAAATGTTTAATGATGTACCTATTTGCGTTGTAAATTGTGTTCAGGTGTGCTTTATTAGCAATTCGTATTTGTGCAATGTGTATTAGGTGTGTGAATTTGCGCATGCTCATTTTGAGTTAGTATTTGTGGAATGTGTAGAATGCGATGATGTCATAGTGGTCGTTTTCTATAACATTGACCAATAGTATTCTGTTTAAATGTGACTTTGCGATGGTGTGTTATTAGTGAAGTGTTGTATATGTATGTTTGTCCTAATATATAGTGATATTGAATGCGAGTATTTTGCTAGTGTATGTATATATTTTTTTCCTTGTTGTTATTTAGCGTATTTCCGCATCTTAAAGTATATGCGTATTCCCCGTATTACATTTTATTAAAATTCCCCCCGCTTGTGAATGTGTAATGCTTGTGTGCTTTGTTGATTGATTGTTGTTGTGACATTTGCGGCGTGTTATTGTTGTGCATGATGTGGTATGCGTCATATGACCGAGCCGTGCGTATTTCTCGCGAGATCGAGTGTTAGGTGAAAAAAGCTATTTTTTTGCTTTTCCATTGATCTCTATGGGAGACTGTCTAACGCGGGCAGGATTCCGCGTGTGACATACACGCGTTAGGAGCATCGTTAGATGGTCTTTTTTTAACTATAAATACCGGAGTCAAACAATGCCGTGCGTTAGACATAAACCACGCGTAGCGTTAGCAGGCCATCTACCGCCAAACTCCAAATCTAGCCGTTAGTGATCCTAGAGGATCTTTGCCTGCTGGATACATCTAACAGCCTAAAGTAAGATGTTTTTCACATACATACAAGTACTTTTCAATAATAAGCACTTTTGTAAATCACAAATGTTCCGGTTTACATAACAAAGACTACGAAGTTATATGCAACACCAATTTCAGAGAGCACCTCATTAATTGAAATGAAAACCGGTGTCATGAAAGATAAATAGTATATAGGATCCATGCATATAACCCCAAAAGCAAGTCTTGTTTAAACCGTGACTATATTGGTTACAACGTTACATGTGTAAGATTCAGTTGTTATAGCATTGCGACCATAAACATAAAGGAGCAAAAGGATAAACAGTTCATGTGTTTTTCTACATGCGATAAAGGTTAATTTTCCGGTGTATTTTTTCACATTTCACCTTAGCTTGCAAGTGTCTGCAAGTAATGAGTATAGGCAAAGTTCTTATTTTTCCAAATGCAATAAGCCTCATTCAACTTTTTCTCCCTTAGTTGTATAAAGCAGTCATACTTCAGCTACTCACATAGCCACCTTAACACAGCTTCCAAAGGCAGGCGTTTATACCTATTTAGGATCCTCCTTGGTTTGCCGCAAACACAGAACTTGTTTGGTCATCTGTTTAATCCGCAACAAGGTTTCTTGCTCCGAGCACGTCACTGCCGACGCGTGTTTCACCCCCCATGTGACACTACGTCATAGGGGTTTCCTCAGGGCAAACAGTTAATTTCTTAGTGTGGGCCTTGGCTTTTTAAACCGTGCATGCTTCAATGTGATTGGATATCGCTGTTTAGTTGAAAGCCAATAGATTGAATTACTTGTGAGCATGCCTCCCTTTTTCCAGGAAAGGTGAAAAGATTTGGAGTGCAAAGGATAACTGATTCAACAGTTTCTCTTATGCTATAGTGCTTAAACTTAGTTTTGTTAAATACTAAAAATGTACATTAATACAATCAAACTTTTATGTATATTTAAAAACCAACAGGTTACGTTTTAAGCATAAACCTTACATATAGAAAAATAAAGAATGGGTCACAAAATCAAAACAGATTCTCTTATATTTTTATTTTAAATTTTTACATTAATTTCAAAGTATTGATTTATGATTATTTAGGATTGGTGCAGATTGAGAATGTGCATCAACGCAGCTGATCTATATACATTATTTATATATTTATAAATAGTTGAACATCTATACTTCAGAAGGCAAATGAGATTCACAAGAAAGCTGCGAATTCAAACTTTTCATTCAGGCCTTTTGGAGTAAGTGTTTGAAGTTTATACATCCACTCGGTTTCTTTTTTAAGGAGAACATTATCAATGTCCCCTCCTCTCCCATAGAGGGAACATTTTTCAATTCCAATTACTCTTATATCAGCTACATTGCAGCCATGGTGTGTAGCAAAGTGTAAAGCTACACTACTTTTTATCTCTCCTTTACTTGCTGCCTTAATGTCATCTCTATGCTCGGTCACTCTTTCCTTCAACATTCGCTTAGTTTTACCTACATAGAACACCGGGCAACTGCAGGATAGTAGATAGATTACATTTTCCGATTTGCAGTTAATAAACTGTTTTATATATAGAGTATACTCCAGTGCCAGTTGAAAATGACTTTGATCGAACAATATATTTACAAAGAACACAGCCTCCACATTGAAAGCTGCCTGTAACTTTCCTGTGTTTTTCTAACCAGTCACTAGTGTTGGGGCTTTTTACATAGTGGCTTTTCACCAATTTATCTTTAAGATTTGGTGCTCTCCTGGCTACCAGAGATGGTTTTTCTCCTACTATACTTCCAATTTCTGCATCAGCAAGTAGGAACTGCCATTTGTCAGAGAGAATACCCCTGATTTTCTCCCAATGGCAATTGTACGCAGTTACAAACCGGACTTTTTGCTCTCCTATTTCAGTTTTGCACTTATAGAGCAAATCATCCCTATTCTCTCTCCTTGCTCTATTTAGAGCATATCTTAAATTTCTCTTAGAATAGCCTCTATTTTCAAATCTATTGAACATTTCTATTGCATGTGTGTCAAACTTTTTTATACTTGAACAATTTCTCCTTAAACTGAGAAATTGCCCAACTGGTATCCCACGAATTAATGGCTTTGGGTGGTGACTTGAGGCTTCCAAAATATTATTTGTTGCTGTATCCTTTCGGTATATTTCAGTTGCAAGGTTCCTGCCTTCCTTCTTGATTTTAACATCAAGGAAGGTCAGTTCACTTGCACTGAAATCAAAAGTTAACAAAATATTAAATGAATTTGTATTTAAGATCTTAACAAATTCTCTTAGAGAGTCTTCAGTCCTCCTCCATAGGAGGAAGACATCATCTACAAAGCGTAGCCAAATTAGAACATGTTCTTCAAGCCAGTCCTGAAGATCTCCAAAAACTACAATGTTTTCCCAGAACCCTAAATGGAGACAAGCATAAGATGGGGCGCATGTTGCCCCCATCGCCGTTCTCCTAATTTGTTTATAGAATTTCTGGTCAAAGCAAAAAACATTATTTGTTAATACAAACTTCAAAAGGTCCAAAACAAACTCTGTGTGTTTTTGGTACATAGGACCTCTACTCTCCAAAAAATGCCTGGCTGCTTTTAGGCCAAAATCATGGGGTATTGAAGAGTAGAGTCCTTCTACATCTAAAGACACCAGTAGAATATCTGGTTCCACCTCTAAACCATCCAATTTTCTCAATAGGTCACTGGTATCTTTAACATACGAAGTTAGGGTAAGCAAGAAAGGTTTTAGAAATCTGTCCACATAATTCCCCAGGTTCTCTGTGATGCTCCCTATCCCAGAAATTATGGGACGTCCTGGTGGATCTCTCAGGTTCTGGTGTAATTTGGGAATGCAGCAAAACACAGGGACCCTGGGGAACTTAGTGTACAGATAGCCACATTCTCTTTTATTTATAACTTCATCTTTCCTTGCTTTATTCAGGAGATGGAGCAAATCAGTCTGAATTGAGGCTATGGGATTTAGTTGCAAGGCCATATATTGGTCCTTGTTCCCCAGGTTCTCTGTGATGCTCCCTATCCCAGAAATTATGGGACGTCCTGGTGGATCTCTCAGGTTCTGGTGTAATTTGGGAATGCAGCAAAACACAGGGACCCTGGGGAACTTAGTGTACAGATAGCCACATTCTCTTTTATTTATAACTCCATCTTTCCTTGCTTTATTCAGGAGATGGAGCAAATCAGTCTGAATTGAGGCTATGGGATTTAGTTGCAAGGCCATATATTGGTCCTTGTTCTTTAACTGTCTCTTAACCTCATTTACATAATTTGTTTTGTTCATAACCACCAGATTTCCCCCCTTGTCCGCTTGCTTAATTATGATACCAGATTTGTTCATTAAATCGTGGAGAGCATTTCTTTCATCACGATTTAAATTATCTTTAGTGATCTTATCAAAGGAGATTTTATTAATTTCCTTTTCAACCTCTCTCACGAACAGTTGTACCACAGGTACAAGTGCAAGGGGGGGCATGTATTCGGATTTCCTTTTGAAACCCAAATCTACTTTTATATCTAGGTGGGAAACCGATATTTCTTCTGTTGGAATTAAAGGATTTTCAACTGAGTCACTGTCAAGTATCTCGTCTGTGTTCAGCAAATGCACCAAATCAATTATAGCCTCTTGATCATCCTGATCCAAATTTATTGAATCAGGATTAACTTTATTAGTGTTATTTGTTTTGCCTTTCATTACTTGTGAAAGGACTACTTTACGTGCAAAAAGGTTGAGGTCTTTTATTACCGTAAATTTATCTAGGGCATTTGCTGGGCAAAAAGAGAGACCTTTTTTCAACAGGTTTACATGTGCATTGTTTAAAGGAAAATTTGAAAGGTTAATGATCTGAAGTTCATCACTTTTACTACTTTCAGGGTCTTCTAAAAGTCCCCCCTGAAGTCTCGTCGAGTTCTCATCCTTGTTTCTGCACCTCTCCTCATATTCCTTCCTCTCCTTTGAAATCTGCCTCTCTCTCTGGGTATCTGTCCCTCTGTTTGGCCTGTTTTTATTTCGATACCTTTTCCTTCCTCCACGTTTCCTTTCTTTTTTACCTGTGCCCTGGCCAACTCATTTTTTGATTTCCCCTCACCTTCTGCGTCTGAGCAGTCTGTGCCTGGATCATACAAATTCTTATTCAAGTAATATGTATACATCTGATTCTTTTTATAGTCTTCCTGATCTCGCCCCAACTTCCTGCATTTTCTTTGTTTAATTTCTTGTTGTATTTTGGAAACAGTCTCTTTAGTTTCGTCATTTAATTTAGAAAATTTTTAATCTCCTTCAAAACTATTTACAGCCTTAAGGGCTTCATCCATTTCAATTTTGATTTTATCTAGCTTTCTAATGTCCTTGTCTACCATGCGTTGCATCAAATCTAGTGAACATTCTGATAACCTATTATTCCAATCCTCTAGAAAATTTTCCCCTTCATCATCATCATCTTCCCTCATATGCATTCCGGGGTCAAGGTGTAACCGTAGACCTCTCAGAATTACTTTTAATTTTATATAATTCTCTAAGCTAAATTTTTCAGCCCTCATTCTTATTTGTTTTATTAGTAAATTCCGATATTTTTTAAAAGCACTGTAAATGTTAGATGTTTCTTCTCCATCTACTAGATTCCTACTTTGGGGGGATTCACCTAACTCTACTTCCCACTGTTCGTCTGATTCAACAAATGCCATCTTTTAAATATAGCCAAGCTGCGCTGGTATACGCACCCAAAATACAACCAATCCAATGTATTTTTTTCCTCTAATTTTACAGATTCCTATTATTACAAATCAATATATGTAATGCAAATATAATATTTCCTTCTTTCCCACCTGTGGAAGTAACAATCCAGAGGACACTCTCAGAGGGTACAAAAAGAATGCCCCAATTTCAACCAAATTTTTTTTTATTGTAATGAAAACACTTATAAAGAAATTTATAAATTCAAAAAGGCTATCTACACCCAATAGAAAAGTTAATTAAGTATCCACTTTATTCGTCAAGAACATAGATAGGGGGTAGGGAGATGGCCTTACCAGTACATTATCCTGAGTGTACAATTTAACTTCAGGAATTTTGTATGTTACCTTATATGATGGAACATTGTGCAGACCCTTAAAAATACTATACAATCGATTTTGATTCCCAGGAAAGTCAGACAGGTACAGGGGCCTTGCATTTTCTCAGTCGCCAACGGCACCCCAAATCTTTCCATCATATCCTGCATACTCGCCATCATACGAGCACACTCGTCAGAATCAGCCTCCCCCACTAGCAGAAAATCATCGAGGTAGTGGGCCATGGCCCCACCCCCCCGACGCCTTGTGTATTACCCAGTGCAAAAAGGAGCTGAAACTTTCAAAAAGCGCACATGATAGCAAGCACCCCATGGGAAGACATTTGTCTACGTAAAATGCTCCTTCCAGTTTCATGCCCATGAGTCTGAATGCAGACGGGTGCAGGGGCAACAAGCGAAACACTGACTTTATATCCAGTTTCGCCATCAGGGCCCCCTTACCCTTGCCCCTGATGATTACTAACGTGTCGTCAAAGGACTGGTAATGCACAGAGCTCGATTCCGGGTCGATGGCGTCATTCACTGACGCCCCCTTCGGAAAGTATAGACGGTGTATAAGCCTAAACTTGCCCATGTCCTTCTTTGGGACCACCCCCAGCAGGGACACCACCAGATCAGGCAGTGGCTGCACCCAAAAGGGGCCAGCAACCCTGCCCAAAGCCACCTCCTTTCCCAATTTTTTCCTGACTACCTCTGGAAATTTATACGCAGATTTAAGGTTATGGTGGACCATGGAACCCATCACACGACCACCCACAGGAATTCTGAACCCCTCAACCAACCCCGCCTTGAGCAGCCGAGCCGCCTCCGGGTCAGGGTAGTTCACCAGCCATGGCACCATGGCCGCTGTGTTAAGTGGAGTTGGGGCCCTTGTGTCCAGGGGCCCCTCTAGCAACTGACCTCTCCGTGCCTGATTCCTTTCTCTTACTACAATACGCTCCTGGGTGTGGCCCGCTACAGAATTTGCAAATGTGATGAAAGGAGCAGTTTGCCCCTCTGTCGCATTGCTTGTCCTGGAATTTTCAGCTCTCTCTGCCACGCTTTTTCTGGCACTGGGAAGGGTGGGCTGCCCCCTGGCGGAGCACCGGAGAGCTTATGCCCGCCCCTTCCAATCCCAACTTGGACCACAGGTGGAGATCCTGAGTCCCGAAATGCAGCAGAGGGTTTCCCACTATTTTCCTACGGAAGGCCATGTCGTAATCACGCCATGTGTCCTCCTTAAATCTAGCGTGGATACAATGGTATCCTCGTATTTAAATAAATGATGTGCTTGAGACTGCCATTTGTCCACATAACATGTGGCTAACACTCTAAAGCACCTCTGCCATTCCCTGTAAGTCTCTGGCCGCTGCACTTTATTGGGGCCTTTGCCGTCCGCCGCCCTCTCCCTGGCCAGGCATGCCTCCGGTGAAAGTTCAAAGATGTTGACATACCGCCCATCCTGAATCTTTTTCACCACTTTTGATTTTAAATGCCCGTACAAGGAATGCACCAAACATGGGTACGTATCCCCATGAGATGCTACCTTTCCTGATACCGCGAACGCCCCAACGCCTGCCTGATCCACGCTAGCCGCCTGTACCACCCGGCTAACTACTGGTGTTGGCCTCTTTTCCTTTACCTGCGCCACCACTAATTTCTTAATCATCCTGAACATCTCCTTCTGCCTCTTCCGTACGAGGCCTAAATCACCCTCACTCTCTGAGGCCGACCCACTGGAAGATGTACCTACATCTACGTGTGCAGCAGTGAGTAATAGGTACTCACCGCTGGGTGCCAAAGCTGGCGCATCTCCTGCAGCCTGAAGAAGTGATGAGGAAGGTGATGCAGATGGTGCTGAAGATGCAGGGGCCCCGTCATCCTGCCCTGATGATGATGCCATAGCTGTGGCGACGGGATCCATGGAAACACCCTGTAAAAACAACAGATTTTGGGGAGTACTCTGCACAGATGATTGGCCCCCTGGGGGGTTCCCCACTATCCTGCCCTGACCCCCCTGCACACACACTCCCAAAGCAGCCACAACCGCCTGCCTGATAATTTTCTTCACTCATACAGTATGTCTGGCCCTGTGACCCACATATGCCTCCTCTATCAGGCTCATGAATAACGCCCTGCACCCTATAATTTGACTGGGCACCCCTGTGTTCAGCAACCCCAGACGCTGTACCAGACACGTCTAAAAACTCACGCCTAGATTACGAGTTTGGCGTTAACAGGGGTGCGTTGCTAACAAGCCTTTTTTTCTAACGCTACCTTAAGACAACGCATGTATTACAGGTTTTATTCAACCTGACTTTAGCCGCAAAAAGGTGAGTGTAGAGCAGAATTTAGCTCCACATCTCACCTCAATACCAGCGTTGCTTACGGTAGCGGTAAGCTGGCTAAACGTGCTCGTGCACGATTTCCCCATAGGAAACAATGGGGCTGAGCTGGCTGAAAAAAAACCTAACACCTGCAAAAAAGCAGCGTCCAGCTTCTAACGCAGCTCCACTGTTTCCTATGGGAAAATAAAAAATATGTCTACACCTAACACCCTAACATGAACCCCGAGTCTAAACACCCCTAATATTACACTTATTAACCTCTAATCTGCCGCCCCCCGCTATCGCTGACACCTACATTATATTATTAACCCCTAATCTGCCGCTCCGGACACTGCCGCCACCTACATTATACCTATGAACCCCTAATCTACTGCCCCCAACATCGCCGCCACCTACATTATACTTATAAACCCCTAATCTGCCGCCCCCAACGTCGCCGCCACCTACCTACAATTATTAACCCCTAATCTGTTGACCGGACATCGCCGCCACTTTAATAAATGTATTAACCCCTAAACCGCCACACTCCCACCTCGCAAACACTAGTTAAATTTTATTAACCCCCTAATCTGCCCCCCCAATGTCGCCGACACCTACCTACATTTATTAACCCCTAATCTTCCGACCCCAACGTCGCCGCTACTATAGTAAATTTATTAACCCCTAAACCTAAGTCTAACCCTAAGTCTAAACCCCCTAACTTAAATATAATTTAAATTAAACAAAATTAATTTAACATAATTAAATAAATTAATCCTATTTAAAACTAAATACTTACCGATAAAATAAACCCTAAGCTAGCTACAATATAACTAATAGTTACATTGTAGCTAGCTTAGGATTTATATTTATTTTACAGGCAACTTTGTATTTATATTAACTAGGTACAATAGTTATTAAATAGTTATTAACTATTTAATAACTACCTAGCTAAAATAAATACAAAATTACCTGTACAATAAATCCTAACCTAATTTACAATTACACCTAACACTACACTATCATTAAACTAAATACCTAAACCACCTACAATTATTTACAATTAAATTAAATAAACTAAATTACTAAAAAAAAAAAAACACTACATACCCCTACTATAAAACCCACCCAATCTCCCCTTAAAAAAAACTAACTCTAACCCCCTTAAGATCACCCTACCTTGAGCCGTCTTCACCCAGCCGGGCACAAGTGGTCCTCCATACGGCAGAAGTCTTCATCCGATCGGGGCCGAAAAGGTCCTCCAGATGGCAGAAGACTTCATCCAGGCGGCATCTTCTATCTTCATCCTTCCGGAGTGGAGCGGGTCCATCTTCAATCCAGCCGACGCGGAGCATCCTCTTCAAACGAAGTCCTAACGAAGAATGAAGATTCCTTTAAATGCCATCATCCAAGATGGCGTTCCTTGAATTCCGATTGGCTGATAGAATCCTATCAGCCAATCGGAATTAAGGTAGGAAAAATCCTATTGGCTGATGCAATCAGCCAATAGAATTGAGCTTGCATTCTATTGGCTGATTGGAACAGCCAATATAATGTGAGGTCAATCCGATTGGCTGATTGGCTCAGCCAATCGGATTGAACTTCAATCTGATTGGCTGATTCAATCAGCCAATCAGATTTTTCTAACCTTAATTCCGATTGGCTAATAGAATCCTATCGTGTAGTAGGAAGTGTTGCTTCTGAAAACGTCCGTCGGGTAAGTGGAAGATTGTAGAAGCGGACCCACTCAGGAAGGGGGGAGTATGGAGCCAGCCCAAAAAGAACGGAGGACAGCCGCAAGACCATGTTGTTGAGGTTGTGGAGTTCCTGCTTACCCACAATTATTTTGTTTTTGATTCTGTGTTTTATTTGCAATGTCAAGGAACGGCTATGGGGGCAAAATTTGCCCCCTCATATGCAAATTTATTTGTGGGTAGGTGGGAGCTCCAACATATCTATGACATAGGGGAACCTTTCAAGTCCGGCATCCTTCTGTACATGAGGTACATAGATGATCTTATTTTTATTGTTAAAGAGGATTTTCCTTTCCATGACTTTCTGACAACTCTTAATACCAATGATGTGAACTTAAAATTTACAGGTGAAATACATCATGATAATGTTAACTTCCTGGATCTCAATTTACGCGGTGACATCATTACCCATAAGGTTGTGTTTACCACATATAGAAAAGAGACGGCTGGTAATACCATCCTTCATGCCACCTGATGCCATCCCCCACACCTAGTGAAATCAATTCCTAGAAGCCAATTTATCAGGCTCAGACGTAATGCGAGCACTATGGATAATTATATTAAAAGTGGCAAGGAACGTATTACTAGATTGGAAGAGGGTATAACGGTGAGAAATTACTTAAAACATTTGAAGAAATAAAAGATTGGAAACCACATGTAAATGGTCAATCATCTGAGTCAAATAATCTTAATATCAACAAAAATACTTACACTAGTGGAAGTAAAAAGAATTATTTAGATGAATGTAGTGTAGTTTTTTCTACCCAGTTCTCCCCGCAGTATAATTCAATATGTGCAATCATAAAAAAACATCTACACATATTGAACGGTGATGAGATATTACAGCCATATGTAAAAGACTGCAGATTTGTTGCCAAGAAGTCACCCACATTAGCCTCCAAACTTTCACCGAGTTTGGTTAGATCAAATACTCAAGCCAGTGATAACTGGCTTAGGGGTACAGGCAATTTCAGGGCACATCTCTCCAATTGTCTCACTTGTGAGGTTATGGACTTCACGAGGAATTTCTATAGCAAAACGACTGGCGATTCCTTTGAGATTGATTTCTATGCAACGTGTCTTACTAGCTACATAGTTTATCTTTTAGATTGCCAGCTCTGTGGAGCCCAATATGTAGGTCAGTCGAGCAGATCTCTTAGGGACCGGGCTAGGGAACATCTTAGGGACGTTAAGAACTTCAATAAAGATTCAGCGGTAGCAAAACATTTTAATCTCTATCATCTTACAAACATACCAAAGTTGAAAATCAAAGTTATAGATATAGCTAGAACCCCTTACCGAGGGGGTGATATATGTAAGGTCCTAGATAAAAAAGAATTATTTTGGATCTACAAGTTGAAAACACGGTCACCTTTTGGGTATGAATTTAGAATGGGATATGAGATATTTTGTGGACTAGAATAAACACATGAGTATTTTTAATATATAGATAGCTATACATATATCTTCATATTAGTATAATACCTATCTCTATTATCAATACATCAGTCCATGTTATATATATATATATATATATATCTACATTTATATTTATACATGTATGTATTCCTTTTTGACTTATCCCACGACTAATTATACATCAGAGTTCATTAGAGAGCAATATGGTTAGTTTTAAAAAATCCTTGGTCAGTTGTCAATCATTATGAATCATGACTGTCTATCAATCATTATGAATCATGACTGTCTATCAATCATTATGAATCATGACTGTATTTGATGATTTAAATAGTATTGCTTTGAAAACAGCTTTATCTTTTTCCTAAATTTAATAATGAATTGTTAAATTCTTTTGTATGTAAGTGCTTTATGACCACACAAAATTGAAAACACCATTGGTTCAGTTATGTATACATATGCATGTTTTTATCCATGTGTATACTGTGGAATTACAATATAATATAATTTAATATCACTAAGTCTCTATCACACAGTGTTTAAATGCCAGATTTCATCCCTTCTCAAGTATATCAAGTATATCAATTATGTTTTTAATATTTTCTGATCTGTGGTGCTTACTGAGGCAGCACACCTTTAAGTTCTATACTGATGTGACACCTGTTCTTTCATATAATTGCTAAACAGAGTTCCCTGATTAGTGTGCCGTCCCTTTAAGTATCACAGCTGATCTTGCTTGTATTCAGCTACTATGATTAAGCGCAAGTGTGCGCGAAACATTTAAGTCTGCTGTTCCCTCCTTGGTATGTTGTGTCTTATATCTTTTTTTGCTTTTTGTCTATCTATATTTTATATGGAATAAACTTACTTTTTTCAGTAGTTCAGTAGCCGCCCTTTTTTCTTTCTTTAATAGAATCCTATCAGCCAATCGGAATTCGAGGGATGCCATCTTGGATGACGTCCCTTAAAGGAATCGTCATTCGTCGTTAGTCCATCGGTTGAAGAGGATGGCTCCGCGTCGGCTGGCTGGAAGATGGCTCCGCTCCGCTCCGGATAGATGAAGATAGAAGACCCCGCTTCGGATGGAGGACCTCTTCTTGCCCCGCTTGGATGAAGACTTCTACCGGATGGAGGACATCTTGTTGCTCCGCTTGGATGAAGAATTCGGCTTGGCTGAGTGAAGACGACTCAAGGTAGGGAGATCTTCAGGGGGTTAGTGTTAGGTTTATTTAAGGGGGGTTTGGGTGGGTTAGAGTAGGGGTATGTTGGGGGTGGGTTTCAATGTTGGGGGGGTATTGTATTTTTATTTAGAGGTAAAAGAGCTGATTACTTTGGGGCAATGCCCCGCAAAAGGCCTTTTTAAGGGCTGGTAAAAGAACTGGTTACTTTTTAATTTAGAATAGGGTAGGGCATTTTATTATTTTGGGGGGCTTTTTTATTTTATTAGGGGGCTTAGATTAGGTGTACTTAGTTTAAACTTCTTGTACAAATTTTTATTTTCTGTAATTTAGTGTTTTGTTTTTTTGTATTATAAATTAGTTTATTTAATTGTATTTTAGTTTATCTAATTGTAGGTAATTTATTTAATTAATTTATTGATAGTGTAGTGTTAGGTTTAATTGTAACTTAGGTTAGAATTTATTTTACAGGTAATTTTGTAATTATTTTAACTAGGTAGCTATTAAATAGTTATTAACTATTTAATAGCTATTGTACCTAGTTAAAATAAATACAAACTTGCCTTTAAAATAAATATAAATCCTAAAATAGCTACAATGTAACTATTAGTTATATTGTAGCTATATTAGTGTTTATTTTACAGGTAAGTATTTAGTTTTAAATAGGAATAATTTATTTAATTATAGTAAATTTAGTTCGTTTTATTTAAATGATATTTAAGTTAGGGGGTGTTAGGGTTAGGGTTAGACTTAGGTTTAGGGGTTAATACATTTATTATAGTAGCGGCGACGTTGCGGGCGGGAGATTAGGGGTTAATATTTGTAGGTAGGTGGTGGCGATGTTAGGGAGGGCAGATTAGGGGTTAATACAATTTATTATAGTGTTTGCAAGGCGGGAGTGCAGCGGTTTAGGGGTTAATACATTTATTATAGTGGCGGCAAGGTCCAGTCGGCAGATTAGGGGTTAATAAGTGTAGATAGGTGGCGGCGATGGTTGGGGGGGCAGATTAGGGGGTAATAAATATAATATAGGTGTCGGCGATGTTAGGGACAGCAGATTAGGGGTTCATAGATATAATGTAGGTTGTGGCGGTGTCCGTAGCGGCAGATTAGGGGTTAAAAAAAAATTATTATAGTGTTTGCTATGTGGGGGGGGGGGGCTCGGTTTAGGGGTTCATAGGTAGTTTATGGGTGTTAGTGTACTTTATAGCACAGTAGTTAAGAGCTTTATGTTCCGGCGTTAGCCCATAAAGCTCTTAACTACTGACTTTATTTGGCGGTAGGAGTCTTGTGGGTAGAGGGTCTACCGCTCACTTCTTCCAAGACTCTAAATACCAGCGTTAGGCAAATCCCATAGAAAAGATAGGATACGCAATTGATGTAAGGGGATCTGCGGTAGCCTCGAGTCGCGGAAAGAAAGTGAGCGGTAGACCCTTTCCTGCCTGACTCTAAATACCAGCGGGCGGTCAAAAGCAGCGTTAGGACCCCTTAACGCTGCTTTTGACGGCTAACGCCAAATTCTAAATCTAGCTGTATGTGTGTAACTGTACTGTGTAATGTATTTTTATTAGATGGTGTTATTATGTGTGTAACTGTATTGTGTAATGTATTTTTATTAGATAGTGTTATTATAAGTGTAACTGTACTGTGTAATGTATATTTATTAGACAGTATTATTATAAGTGTAACTGTACTGTGTAATGTACATTTATTAGATAGTGTTAATAAAAGTGTAACTGTACTGTGTAATGTATTTTTATTAGATAGTGTTATTATGAGTGTAACTGTACTGTGTAATGTATTTTTATTATATGGTGTTATTATGTGTGTAACTGTATTGTGTAATGTATTTTTATTAGATAGTGTTATTATGTGTGTAACTGTACTGTGTAATGTATATTTATTAGACAGTATTATTATAAGTGTAACTGTACTGTGTAATGTACATTTATTAGATAGTGTTAATAAAAGTTTAACTGTACTGTGTAATGTATTTTTATTAGATAGTGTTATTATGAGTGTAACTGTACTGTGTAATGTATATTTATTAGATAGTGTTATTAGAAGTGTAACTGTACTATGTAATGTATATTTATTAGACAGTGTTATTATGAGTGTGACTGTACTATGTAATGTATATTTATTAGATAGTGTTATTATGTGTGTAACTGTACTATGTAATGTATATTTATTAGATAGTGTTATTATGAGTGTAACTGTACTGTGTAATGTATTGTTATTAGATAGTTTTATTATGAATGTAACTGTACTGTGTAATGTATATTTATTAGACAGTGTTATTATGAGTATAACTGTATTGTGTAATGTATTGTTATTAGATAGTGTTATTATAAGTGTAACTGTACTGTGTAATGTATTGTTAGTAGATAGTGTTATTATGTGTGTAACTGTACTGTGTAATGAATTGTTATTAGATAGTGTTATTATAAGTGTAATTGTACTGTGTAATGTATTGTTAGTAGATAGTGTTATTATATGTGTAACTGTACTGTGTAATGTATTGTTATTAGATAGTGTTATTATGTGTGTAACTGTACTGTGTAATGTATATTTATTAGATGGTGTTATTATAAGTGTAACTGTACTGTACAATGTATTGCTGATGTGTTTTTGTGAAACCTTTTTTTTGTGAAACGTTAACTAGAGCTTTGAAGTGTAACTGTACTATGTAATGTATATTTATTAGACAGTGTTATTATGTGTGTAACTGTACTGTGTAATGTATTTTTATGAGATAGTGTTAATATGTGTGTAACTGTACTAGGTAATGTATATTTATTAGATAGTGTTATTGGAAGTGTAACTGTACTGTGTAATGTATTGTTATTAGTGTTATTATGTGTGTAACTGTACTATGTAATGCAGATTTATTAGATAGTGTTATTATAAGTGTAACTGTACTGTGTAATGTATATTTATTAGATAGTGTTATTATGTGTGTAACTGTACTGTGTAATGCATTTTTTTAGATAATGTTATTATGTGTGTAACTGTACTGTGTAATGTATATTTATTAGATAGTGTAATTAGAAGTGTAACTGTACTGTGTAATGTATGTTTATTAGATAGTGTTATTATGAGTGTAACTGTACTATGTAATGTATATTTATTAGATAGTGTTATTATAAGTGTAACTGTACTGTGTAATGTATATTTATTAGTTAGTGTTATTATGTGTGTAACTGTACTGTGTAATGTATATTTATTAGATATTATTATTATAAGTGTAACTGTACTGTGTAATGTATTGTTAGTAGATAGTGTTATTATAAGTGTAACTGTACTGTGCAATGTATTTGTATTAGATAGTGTTATTATGAGTGTAACTGTACTTATGTAATGTATATTTATTAGATAGTGTTATTATGTGTGTAACTGTACTGTGTAATGTATATTTATTAGACAGTGTTATTATGTGTGTAACTGTACTGTGTAATGTATATTTATTAGTTAGTGTTATTATGTGTGTAACTGTACTGTGTAATGCAGATTTATTAGATAGTGTTATTATGTGTGTAACTGTACTGTGTAATGCATTTTTTTAGATAATGTTATTATGTGTGTAACTGTACTGTGTAATGTATATTTATTAGATAGTGTAATTAGAAGTGTAACTGTACTGTGTAATGTATGTTTATTAGATAGTGTTATTATGAGTTTAACTGTACTATGTAATGTATATTTATTAGATAGTGTTATTATGTGTGTAACTGTACTGTGTAATGTATATTTATTAGTTAGTGTTATTATGTGTGTAACTGTACTGTGTAATGTATATTTATTAGATATTATTATTATAAGTGTAACTGTACTGTGTAATGTATTGTTAGTAGATATTGTTATTATAAGTGTAACTGTACTGTGCAATGTATTTGTATTAGATAGTGTTATTATGAGTGTAACTGTACTTATGTAATGTATATTTATTAGATAGTGTTATTATGTGTGTAACTGTACTGTGTAATGTATATTTATTAGACAGTGTTATTATGTGTGTAACTGTACTGTGTAATGTATATTTATTAGTTAGTGTTATTATGTGTGTAACTGTACTGTGTAATGTATTGTTATTAGATAGTGTTATTATGTGTGTAACTATACTGTGTAATGTATATTTATGAGATAGTGTTATTATGTGTGTAACTGTACTGTGTAATGTATTGTTATTAGATAGTGTTATGTGTGTAACTGTACTGTGTAATGTATATTTATTAGACAGTGTTATTATGTGTGTAACTGTACTGTGTAATGTATTGTTATTAGATAGTGTTATTATGTGTGTAACTGTACTGTGTAATGTATTGTTATTAGATAGTGTTATTATGTGTGTAACTGTACTGTGTAATGTATTGTTATTAGATAGTGTTATTATAAGTGTAACTGTACTGTGTAATGTATTGTTAGTAGATAGTGTTATTATGTGTGTAACTGTACTGTGTAATGTATTGTTATTAGATAGTGTTATTATGTGTGTAACTGTACTGTGTAATGTATATTTATTAGATAGTGTTATTATGAGTGTAACTGTACTGTGTAATGTATATTTATTAGATAGTGTTATTATGTGTGTAACTGTACTGTGTAATGTATTGTTATTAGATGGTGTTATTATGTGTGTAACTGTACTGTGTAATGTATATTTATTAGACAGTGTTATTATGTGTGTAACTGTACTGTGTAATGTATATTTATTAGATAGTGTTATTATAAGTGTAACTGTACTGTGTAATGTATATTTATTAGATAGTGTTATTATGTGTTTAACTGTACTGTGTAATGTATTGTTATTAGATAGTGTTATTATGTGTGTAACTGTACTGTGTAATGTATTGTTATTAGATAGTGTTATTATGTGTGTAACTGTACTGTGTAATGTATATTTATTAGATGGTGTTATTATGTGTGTAACTGTACTGTGTAATGTATATTTATTAGATAGTGTTATTATGAGTGTAACTGTACTGTGCAATGTATTTTTATTAGATAGTGTTATTATAAGTGTAACTGTACTGTGTAATGTATATTTATTAGATAGTGTTATTATGTGTGTAACTGTACTGTGTAATATATTGTTAGTAGATAGTGTTATTATATGTGTAACTGTACTGTGTAATGTATTGTTATTAGATAGTGTAATTATGTGTGTAACTGTACTGTGTAATGTATATTTATTAGATGGTGTTATTATGTGTGTAACTGTACTGTGTAATGTATATTTATTAGATGGTGTTATTATAAGTGTAACTGTACTGTGTAATGTATATTTATTACATAGTGTTATTATAAGTGTAACTGTATTGTGTAATGTATATTTATTAGACGGTGTTATTATAAGTGTAACTGTACTGTGTAATGTATTGCTGATGTGTTTTTGTGAAACTTTTTGTTTTGTGAAACAGTTAACTAGAGCTTTGAAGTCACACTAAGCCAACGTGTGTTAACCTAAGTTATGCTTAAGCGATGACGTTTACTTTCAACATGTAATATCAGCAGTAAGCCCAATAAGCGCAAAACCCTGTGATAAACCCGTTATCCTGCGGGGCAAACGTTTAAGCTCTTCTCGTAATTTGGCCCACAATTTTTAGTTATGTACAGTAAAACAACTTTATTTATTTCCCCCTTTTCTGGTATTTATCATTGTCAGAACAGAAGAAGCACACTGCAGTCTCAAGGCTAACCCTGCTACATATATTACGAGTCTTGTAGGTACAGCTGTCCCGCATACTTTTTTGGCTGTACCGCAAATTAACTTACGCAATTTGCGTATAGTCTATTTTCAATGGGACTTCCATAGCGCTGGTATTACAAGCTTTTTTTTTTGGAGGCCAAAAAGTGAGCGGTACAGCCTATCCCGCAAGATTCGTAATGCATTCTAAAGTCAGCAGTTATGAGTTTTACACTACAAAACTGTAGCATAAAACTCATAACTAAAGTGTTAAAAAGTACACTGACACCCATAAACTACCTATTAACCCTAAACCGAGGCCCTCCCGCATCACAAACACTAAAATAAAATTATTAACCCCTAATCTGCCGCTCTGGACATCGCCGCCACTATAATAAACATATTAACCTCTAAACCGCCGCACTCCTGCCTAGCAAACACTAGTTAAATATTATTAATCCTTAATCTGCCACCCCTAACATAGCCGCAACCTACATTACAGTTATTAACCCCTAACCTGCCGCCCCAACGTCGCCGCCACTATACATATATAAATGTATTAACCCCTAAACCTAAGTCTAACCCTAACCCTAACACCCCCTAACTTAAATATAATTAAAATAAGTCTAAATAAAACCTACTATTAATAACTAAATAATTCCTATTTAAAACTAAATACTCACCTGTAAAATAAACCCTAAGCTAGCTACAATATAACTAATAGTTACATTGTATCTATTTTAAGTTTTATTTTTATTTCACAGGCAAGTTTGTATTTATTTTAACTAGATAGAATAGTTATTAAATAGTTATTAACTATTTACTAGCTACCTAGCTAAAATAAATACAAATTTACCTGTAAAATAAAACCTAACCTGAGTTACACTAACACCTAACCTTTCACTACAATTAAATAAATTACCTACATTAAATACAATTACCTAAATTACAAAAAAACAAACACTAAATTACACAAAATAAAAAAAAACATTATCAGATATTTAAACTAATTACACCTAATCTAATAGCCCTATCAAAATAAAAGCCCCCCCCCCAAATAAAAAAAAAGCCCTAGCCTAAACTAAACTACCAATAGCCCTTAAAAGGGCCTTTTCTTTTGCATGATGTACCGAGTCCACGGATTCATCCTAACTTGTGGGATATTGTCCTTCCTGACAGGAAGTAGCAAAGAGAGCACCACAGCAGAGCTGTCTATATAGCTCCCCCCTTAACTCCACCCCCCAGTCATTCTCTTTGCTGGCTCTAAGCAGGAAGAGTAAAGAGGAGAGGTGTTTAACTGTTAGTTTTTATTTCATCTTCAATCAAGAGTTTGTTATTTTTAAATGGTACCGGTGTTGTACTATTTGCTCTCAGGCAGGACATAGATGAAGATTTCTGCCTGGAGGATGATGATCTTAGCATTTGTAACTAAGGTCCACTGCTGTTCCCATATGAGCTGAGGAGTACAGGAAAACTTCAGTGTGAGGAACGGTTTCTTGCTATACAGCAATGAGGCATGTTCAGTCATTTTTCTGCAAAGACTGTTTTAACTCAGAAAGGCTGACAGTATCCCCATTAGGGGAAGGGTAAGCAGTAATCCTAGTATGAAAGAGGCTTTACTAGCTTGCATAAAGGGCTAAAACTTTTTTTGGGCACTCAGTTTGTTTATATGAAATTGGTACAAACATTTGTGTGTTCTGGGAGTAACGCTTAGGTTTATGGGACGTTTGCTTGAGGGGTAATTTGGCTTATTTTGGGTTTGTTATAACCCACATGGTTTTCAAACTAAGTTTGTTAGATTTGAGTAGGCCCCAGTAACATCGAGTGAGGTGGGCGGGGCCTATTTTCGTGCCTCAGTTGCGCATTCATTTATACAGACAAGCAGCAAGCAACTTCTCCTGAGGTCTTCTGAGGGCCTATTCGAAGCTTTAACCCCATATGATCGTTCCTAAGGGCAGGTAGGGCCACAGCAGAGCTGTGGCAAGGTGCTTATAGGGGTGTTTAACCGGTTTTACACATTTTTAAATCCGGTTTTGTCATTTGGGGGTTTATTGCTTATTAACTTGTGGTGCAATCCTTCTAAAGCTTAGTGGGTACACTGTTAAAATTTCAGAAAAATTTAAGCAATTTTAACCTGTTTTGCAGTTTGTGTATGCCTTTTTTTCTCTTAAAGGCACAGTACCGTTTTTGCAAATTGTGTTTTTTTCATTAAATAAAGTGTTTTCCAAGCTTGCTTGCTTTATTACTAGTCTGTTAAACATGTCTGACACTGAGGAAACTCATTGTTCAATTTGTTTAGAAGCCATTGTGGAACCCCCTCTTAGAATGTGTCCCACTTGTACTGATATGTCTATAAATTGCAAACAGCATATTTTGACTTATAAAAGTTTGCATTAGATGATTCTCAGACAGAAGGAAATCAGGTTTTGCCATCTAGTTCTCCCCAAGTGTCACAACCAGTAACGCCCGCACAAGCGACGCCAAGTACTTCTAGTGCGTCTAATTCTTTCACCTTGCAAGATATGGCTTCAGTTATGAATACTACCCTCACAGAGGTTTTATCTAAGCTGCCTGGTTTGCAAGGGAAGCACAGTAGCTCTGGGTTAAGAACAAATGCTGAGCCTTCTGATGCTTTAGTAGCCGTATCCGATATTCCCTCACAAGGTTCTGAAGTAGGGATGAAGGATTTGATGTCTGAGGGAGAGATTTCTGATTCAGGAAAGATGTTCCCTCAGACAGATTCAGATATGACGGCATTTAAATTTAAGCTAGAGCACCTCCGCTTATTGCTTAGGGAGGTTTTAGCTACTCTGGATGATTGTGACCCTATTGTAGTTCCAGAGAAATTGTGTAAAATGGACAAATATTTAGAGGTTCCTGTTTACACTGATGTTTATCCGGTCCCTAAGATGATTTCGGACATTGTTACTAAGGAGTGGGATAAACCAGGTATTCCGTTCTCTCCCCCTCCTGTTTTTAAGAACATTTTTCCCATTTCTGACACCATAAAGGACTCATGGCAGACGGTCCCTAAGGTGGAGGGAGCTATTTCTACCCTGGCTAAGCGTACAACTATACCTATTGAAGACAGTTGTGCTTTCATTGATCCTATGAATAAAAAATTAGAGGTTCTCCTAAAGAAAATTTTTGTTCATCAGGGTTTTCTTCTCCAACCTATAGCGTGCATTGTTCCGGTAACCACTGCAGCTGCCTTTTGGTTTGAGGATCTAGAAGAGGCTCTTCAGATGGAGACCCCACTAGATGATATTTTGGACAGAATTAAAGCTCTTAAGTTGGATAATTATTTTATTACAGACGCCGCTTTTCCTCTTGCTAAATTAGCGGCTAAAAATTCAGGTTTTGCCATTTTAGTGTGTAGAGCATTATGGCTTAAGTCCTGGTCAGCTGATGTGTCATCTAAATCTAAGCTTTTGTCGATCCCTTTCAAAGGTAAGACCCTATTCGGGCCTGCTTTAAAAGAGATCATTTCAGACATTACTGGAGGGAAGGGTCATACCCTCCCTCAGGATAAGTCAAATAAGACTAGGACCAAACAAAATAATTTTCGTTCTTTTCGAAACTTCAAGAGTGGTCCCTCTACCTCTTCCCCTGCTGCAAAGCAAGAGGGGAACTTTGCTCAATCCAAGCCAACCTGGAGACCTAATCAGGCTTGGAACAAGAGTAAACAGGCCAAAAAGCCTGCTGCTGCCACTAAGTCAGCATGAAGGGGTAGCCCCCGATCCGGGACCGGATCTTGTAGGGGGCCGATTCTCTCTCTTTGCTCAGGCCTGGGCAAGAGACGTTCAGGATTCCTGGGCAGTAGAAATTGTAACCCAGGGATACCTTCTAGATTTCAAGGATTCCCCTCGAAGGGGGAGGTTCCATCTGTCTCAATTGTCTGTAAACCCGACAAAAAGAGAGGCATTCTTATGCTGTGCAGAAGACCTCTTTACCATGGGAGTGATCTGCCCAGTTCCAAAAGCAGAACAGGGGCAGGGATTCTACTCCAATCTGTTTATAGTTCCCAAAAAGGAGGGAACCTTCAGACCAATTCTGGATCTCAAGATCCTAAACCAATTCCTAAGAGTTCCATCTTTCAAGTTGGAGACCATTCGGACTATCTTACCATTGATCCAGGAGGGTCAATATATGACCACCGTGAACTTAAAGGATGCGTATCTACACATTCCTATCCACAAAGATCATCACCAGTTCCTAAGGTTCGCCTTTCTTGACAAGCTTTTTCAGTTTGTGGCTCTTCCTTTTGGGTTGGCCACGGCGCCGCGAATCTTCACAAAGGTGTTAGGGTATCAGGGCTTAACAGTATACACACCTATTTGTAATAGGCTTTTCCAAATGGAGGTTAGTTTAGAGGATTTCCTATATATCACTAGGATGTTCCTGGCATATATTTATAATAGTATAAATTGTAGTTTGTGTCAGAGGTGCTAACTCACATCAACTGATGGCAAGTTAACCACTCTGAATTTGTTATGTGCCAAACAAGTGTTGTGGTACAGACACAAGTCAGTTTAAACTCAAATGGCAGAGAGTAAGGATTTGTTCATAGGAACGAATAAGTATCAAACTCAAATGTCAATAGGATGGCTCAGCAATAAACATACATCTTAATAGCTTTAGCTCTAGATACAACCTGACTGCTTCTTCCAAACAGAGAGATGCCGATTCCAGCAGCCGTTAAGCTGATAGCAGTTTGAGAGCGTGTCCGAGTGCTGTGAGAAGCAACTGAGCTTGCCTGTGTGCAGAAAGCGGTACCGGTGCTGCCTGAGAGCTGTAGGCGGCTGCAGATGATGACGTAGGCGTAGGAGACACAGACAGTGTCTTACTCGATGCAGGCAGCTGAGCGGCTGAGAAGGAATGAGAGCAATACAGGGAATACAACGGAGGCGAGCTTGGAGCCGGATTGGCTCAGAGAACACACTAACAGAGGTGTGTACAACAATTATCCAGCAATGAGGAGTGGTAGATTGGTAGGTAAAATAGGGTAGAGAGGATGGAAGGGGCCAATAGGAGAAGAGGATCTGACATAGGGTCCCTTCTGGCGGTTCTAAGGTCACGGGGCATAGCAGTGGCGCCTTATCTAGATGACATTCTAATTCAAGCGTCGTCCTTCCAACTAGCCAAGTCTCACACGGACTTAGTGTTGGCCTTTCTAAGGTCTCACGGGTGGAAAGTGAACGTAAAAAAGAGTTCTCTTTCCCCCCTCACAAGAGTTTCATTTCTATTGACTCTGATAGACTCGGTGGACATGAAAATATTTCTGACGGAGGTCAGGAAATTAAAGATTTTGTCCACCTGCCGAACTCTTCATTCCATTCCTTGGCCATCAGTGGCTCAGTGTATGGAGGTAATCGGACTAATGGTAGTGACAATGGACATACTTCCGTTTGCTCGCTTGCATCTCAGCCCACTGCAACTATGCATGCTCAATCAGTGGAATGGGGATTATCTCTTTTCTTTTGGCTGAAAAGCATCATCCGTTTGGCTTATGAGACTGCTGGACAGCAGCCTCCTGTAAGGATTACAGCTCATTCTACTAGAGCGGTAGCTTCCACGTGGGCTTTTAAAAATGATGCTTCTGTTGAAGAGATTTGTAAGGCTGCGACTTGGTCTTCGCTTCATACCTTTTCAAAATTTTACAAATTTGATACTTTTGCTTCTTTGGAGGCTATTTTTGGGAGAAAGGTTTTGCAAGCAGTGGTGCCTTCCGTTTAGGTTCCTGTCTTGTCCCTCCCTTCATCCGTGTCCTAAAGCTTTGGTATTGGTATCCCACAAGTTAGGATGAATCCGTGGACTCGGTACATCATGCAAAAGAAAACAAAATTTATGCTTACCTGATAAATTTCTTTCTTTTGCGATGTACCGAGTCCACGGCCCGCCCTGTCCATTCAAGACAGACAGTATTTTTTATTTTTTTTATATATTTTATTTTATTATTTTATACATAACAATAGGTCAAATGAAAGCAACAGTTACAAGAGAAATCAAATTAGAAAGCTGTGACTACCATCAATTCATGGCTGGGTAGGTTCAGGTATACTCCCAGCCCTCAAAAAAGGCATGTAGGCAGCCCTTGTGAGTTTTAGTCAAAACATCCTGGCGAATGTCCAAAGCAACATATTATGTCTACGGTTTCTTAAGGTCCATGTATCATTTGTTGCTTAAGCCTAAGAATGCCAGACTGCTTCCTACAGATAATACAACTTTCAACTGCAAATTCTAAGGCTTTGGCCTTCAGATATATAATACAAACAAAATATAGTAACTAAAACCAGAACAAACAAAACATACAGGATAAAATACAACATTTAATAAATCGGCTGTGTGTACTCAGGTAAATAAGGTGTACATTTTTTTAACTCTAGAAGTGATCATATAGGGAAGTAGACTGTTGAAGGATGTAAGATAAATGTGTCATAAAGTTAGCTAACTGTTTCTGTTCGTGTCTTATTGGGCTTATATTTAAATTGTTCCCATAGGAACAGCATGTCCTCGAAAAAATCTAGATTGCCAGCTTGTAGGTAATGAAATCTTTCCAAGGTTAAATCCAATTCCACCAGATTTCTCCATTCGCTAATATTTTGTATTTTAGTGGTTTTCCAGCATCTAGGGACCATTTGTTTTGTGGTGTTTAACATGATTTGGAAAAGCTGACTGCGTATTTTGCATGCTATCTGAGGGGTGTTATGGAGAAAAATTACTTCTAGACTGGGGTTTAGCTGTGTATGCAGAACTGAGTTAATATCTCGAAAGATCTCCAACCAGAAATCTCTTATTGGTGTGCACTCCCACCATAAGTGTGTCATATGTCCTGTTTGGTCACAACCTATCCAACATGTTCCTGGGCTGCCTCTGTATATGCTCTTGATCCTAGCTGGGGTCATATACCATCTCATGCAGATTTTTATGTTAGTTTCCTTTGCCCTTGAAGAGTGGGCAGAACGTGATAGATTGTTAAATCTAGAGAGCCATTGTCTAGGAGCTGTGTGTGTGTCTAGCTCCTTGTCCCAACTTAAAGTGTATGATGGAAGCTTTGGGAACTTATTTTCTAATACTATTTTATATAATGCAGAAACTGACCTGAGGGGTCTCAGGTCTCTCACACAAGCCTGCTCGAACTGAGTTAGAGGGCGCATAAGGTCGTCTTTTTGCCTGTGGGATAAAATAAAGTGCCTAGCCTTGTGGTATTTAAACCAGGAGGCAAAGAATGAAATATGAAGTGTGTCGATTTGTTGTTTTGCTCTTAGTTTTCTACTGTCTAATAGTGTATGGATCCGTATTAGGGGCTGTGTAGGGATGGCCGAATTTCTGTCCTGTTTGAATCCTGGGGGGAACACCGGATTAGACAGCAAACTTGTCAGAGGGGAGTATTTTGTGGATATTTTTGGGAATAATTTAAGCACCATTCTCCAGTCTTTCCACGTTTCGTTGGAAATGGAGGATTGTGAGACTATGGGGTTTTTTAGGGCTTGAGGATTCCAGCATTTATTACCTAAATGGTTTGTGCCTGCCAGGTACGTTTCCACTTGCACCCATCCCTTAACTTGCTCATCATCATATCTGCACCAATCTATGACGCACTGGAGAGAGATTGCTAACTTATATGAGTTTAAATGAGGTACCCCCAACCCTCCTTGAGCCGGTATCTTATAGATAGTGCTTTTATTAATGCGTGGAGGTCTTCGTCTCCAGATATAATCATTAATTAACTTTTGCAATATGTCTACTTCTCTAGAGATATTTTGGGCAGGGACAGCTTGCAAAATATAAAGTGCTTTAGGGAGCAACATCATTTTTGCAGCTTGGATCCTACCAAGCCATGAGATGTTTTTTAATAGTCAGGAGGAGGTTAGGGATTGAAACTCATTGATCAAGGCTTCATAATTGAGCCTACGCGTTGATTGTCTGTCCGGGGTTAAATAGATTCCTAGATACTTGAGCCTGCTA
Source organism: Bombina bombina (assembly GCF_027579735.1). Classification (NCBI taxonomy): domain Eukaryota; kingdom Metazoa; phylum Chordata; class Amphibia; order Anura; family Bombinatoridae; genus Bombina; species Bombina bombina. The sequence goes on along the minus strand of NC_069505.1, from coordinate 636,187,048 downwards.
AGTTGTGCTTTTAAGGGGCATAGTTTCCTAATTTCCTCTAGCATCTGTTGTGGAACCATAACTGGCAGGAATTCTGACTTTGTCATGTTGACTGAGAAGTTAGAAACCTTCCCAAAGGATGTGAGTTCAGACATCGTGTGCGGGAGAGATCCGAGAGGATCAGTCAGTGTCAATAAGAGGTCGTCTGCATAAATGGCTGCTTTATGTTGTCTGGGTCCCACCTCAACTCCTCTGATATGGTTATTGCCCCTGATTTTGATTGCAAGTGGTTCAAGAGACAGAATAAATAGCAAGGGGGAAAGGGGGCAGACCCGTTTCTAATTTCGAAGGCCTCTGAGAGTGCCCCATTTACCCTGATCTGTGCTGTGGGGTTAGTGTATAAGGCCATTATTGTTTGAATGAATTTTATGGGGAAGTTGAACCATCTGAGAGTCATTTGTAGGTAAGTCCAGTCAAGTCTGTCAAATGCCTTCTCGGCGTCGGTGGATAGGAAAAGTGTTGGAGTCTTAGTCTTGGATATAAAGTCAATGAGGTTGAGGACTTTTACGGTATTGTCCTTCGCCTCCCTGGTGGGTACAAAACCCGCCTGGTCTTGGTGGATCAGTTGTGGAAGGATTTCATTTAATCGGGAGGCTAGGATTTTTGCGTATAATTTCAAGTCAGTGTTGAGCAGAGAGATTGGTCTAAAGTTGGCCGGTCTATCAGGTGTTTTACCCGGTTTTTCCAAAACCGATATATATGCTTGTAGCATAGTATCTGGAAATCTAGATCCATCAGCTATAAAGTTAAATAGGGAGGTAAGGTGTGGGGCAAGATATTTAGAGAAAGTTTTATAATAGAGGCCCGAAAAACCGTCCGGACCCGGTGCTTTGTTTGATTTTAAGGTGTGTATTGCGTCTGCCACTTCTTTGATACTGAAGGGTTGATCTAAGATCTCTTTTTGCTCCTTACTTAGTTGAGGTAATTGTATTTTATCTAGGTATTGTTGACAGAGTTGGCTGTGGTCCACCTCAGTTCTGTCTGGGAATAAGTTATAAAGTCTATCGCCTAGATTTAGAGTTTGGCGTTAGCCGTCAAAACCAGCGTTAGGGGCTCCTAACGCTGGTTTTGGGCTACTGCTGGTATTTAGAGTCAGTCAGGAAAGGGTCTAACGCTCACTTTACAGCCGCAACTTTTCCATACCGCAGATCCCCCTACGCCAATTGCGTATCCTATCTTTTCAATGGGATCTTTCTAACGCCGGTATTTAGAGTCTTGGCTGAAGTGAGCGTTAGAAATCTAACGACAAGACTCCAGCCACAGCAAAAAGCCAGGAGTTAACAGCTTTCTGGGCTAACGCCGGTTCATAAAGCTCCTAACTACTGTGCTCTAAAGTACACTAACACCCATAAACTACCTATGTACCCCTAAACCGAGGCCCCCCCACACCGCCGCCACACTAATAAAAATTTTTAACCCCTAATCTGCCAACCGCACACCGCCGCAACCTACGTTATCCCTATGTACCCCTAATCTGCTGCCCCTAACACCGCCGACCCCTATATTATATTTATTACCCCCTAATCTGCCCCCCCCCCAATGTCGCCGCTACCTACCTACAATTATTAACCCCTAATCTGCCGACCGGACCTCACTGCTACTCTAATAAATTTATTAACCCCTAAAGCTAAGTCTAACCCTAACCCTAACACCCCCCCTAAGTTAAATATAATTTAAATCTAACGAAATAAAATAAATCTTATTAAATAAATTATTCCTATTTAAAGCTAAATACTTACCTGTAAAATAAACCCTAATATAGCTACAATATAAATAATCATTATATTGTAGCTATTTTAGGAATTATATTTATTTTACAGGCAACTTTGTATTTAATTTAACCAGGTACAATAGCTATTAAATAGTTAATAACTATTTAATAGCTACCTAGTTAAATAATTACCAAATTACCTGTAAAATAAATCCTAACCTAAGTTACAATTAAACCTAACACTACACTATCAATAAATTAATTAAATAAATTACCTACAATTATCTACAATTAAACCTAACACTACACTATCATTAAATTAATTAAATAAATTACCTACAAATAAATACAATTAAATAAACTAACTAAAGTACAAAAAATAAAAAAAGCTAAGTTACAAAAAATAAAAAAATAATTTACAAACATAATAAAAATATTACAACAATTTTAAACTAATTACACCTACTCTAAGCCCCCAAATAAAATAACAAAGCCCCCCAAAATAAAAAAATGCCCTACCCTATTCTAAAATTAAAATTGAAAAGCTCTTTTACCTTACCAGCCATTAAAAGGGCCTTTTGTGGGGTATGCCCCAAAGAATTTTGCTCTTTTGCCTGTAAAAAAAAACATACAATACCCCCCCAACATTACAACCCACCACCCACATATCCCTAATCTAACCCAAACCCCCCTTAAATAAACCTAACACTAAGCCCCTGAAGATCTTCCTACCTTGTCTTCACCACGCCGGGTATCACCGATCGTCCTCCAGAGGGTCCTGAAGTCTTCATCCTATCCGGCAAGAAGAAGTCCAGCAGAGGCTCCAAAGTCTTCATCCTATCCGGGCAGAAGAGGAGATCCGGACCGGCAAACATCTTCATCCAAGCGGCATCTTCTATCTTCATCCATCCAACGACGAGCGGCTCCATCTTCAAGACCTCCGGCGCGGATCAATCCTCTTCTTCAGATGTCCTAACACAGAATGAAGGTTCCTTTAATGGACGTCATCCAAGATGGCGTCCCTCGAATTCCTATTGGCTGATAGGATTCTATCAGCCAATCGGAATTAAGGTAGGAGAAATCTGATTGGCTGATTTAATCAGCCAATCAGATTGAGCTCGCATTCTATTGGCTGTTTCGATCAGCCAATAGAATGCGAGCTCAATCTGATTGGCTGATTGGATCAGCCAATCGGATTGAACTTGAATCTGATTGGCTGATTCCATCAGCCAATCAGATTTTTCCTACCTTAATTCCGATTGGCTGATAGAATCCTATCAGCCAATCGGAATTCGAGGGACGCCATCTTGGATGACGTCCCTTAAAGGAACCTTCATTCTGTTTTAGGACGTCGGAAGAAGAGGATGGATCCGCGCCGGAGGTATTGAAGATGGAGCCGCTCGTCGTCGGATGGATGAAGATAGAAGATGCCGCTTGGATGAAGATGTTTGCCGGTCCGGATCTCCTCTTCTGCCCGGATAGGATGAAGACTTTGGAGCCTCTTCTGGACTTCTTCTTGCCGGATAGGATGAAGACTTCGGGACCCTCTGGAGGACCGATCGGTGATACCCGGCATGGTGAAGACAAGGTAGGAAGATCTTCAGGGGCTTAGTGTTAGGTTTATTTAAGGGGGGTTTGGGTTAGATTAGGGGTATGTGGGTTGTAATGTTGGGGGGGGTATTGTATGTTTTTTTTACAGGCAAAAGAGCAGAATTCTTTGCGGCATGCCCCGCAAAAGGCCCTTTTAAGGGCTGGTAAGGTAAAAGAGCTTTTCAATTTTAATTTTAGAATAGGGTAGGGCATTTTTTTTATTTTGGGGGGCTTTGTTATTTTATTAGGGGGCTTAGAGTAGGTGTAATTAGTTTAAAATTGTTGTAATATTTTTATTATGTTTGTAAATAATTTTTTTATTTTTTGTAACTTAGCTTTTTTATTTTTTGTACTTTAGTTAGTTTATTTAATTGTATTTATTTGTAGGTATTTGTAGGTAATTTATTTAATTAATTTAATGATAGTGTAGTGTTAGGTTTAATTGTAAATAATTGTAGGTATTTTATTTAATTAATTTATTGATAGTGTAGTGTTAGGTTTAATTGTAACTTAGGTTAGGATTTATTTTACAGGTAATTTGGTAATTATTTTAACTAGGTAGCTATTAAATAGTTATTAACTATTTAATAGCTATTGTACCTGGTTAAAATAAATATAAAGTTGCCTGTAAAATAAATATTAATCCTAAAATAGCTACAATATAATTATTATTTATATTGTAGCTATATTAGGGTTTATTTTACAGGTAAGTATTTAGCTTTAAATAGGAATAATTTATTTAATAAGAAATAATTTATTTCGTTAGATAAAAATTATATTTAACTTAGGGGGGTGTTAGGGTTAGGGTTAGACTTAGCTTTAGGGGTTAATAACTGTATTATAGTAGCGGTGAGGTCCAGTCGGCAGATTAGGGGTTAATAAGTGTAGGTAGGTAGCGGCGACGTGGGGGGGCAGATTAGGGGTTAATAAATATAATATAGGGGTCAGCGGTGTTAGGGGCAGCAGATTAGGGGTACATAGGGATAACGTAGGTGGCGGCGGTGTACGGAGCGGCAGATTAGGGGTTAAAAAAAATATGCAGGGGTCAGCGATAGCGGGGGTGGCAGATTAGGGGTTAATAAGTGTAAGGTTAGGGGTGTTTAGACTCGGGGTTCATGTTAGGGTGTTAGGTGCAGACATAGGAAGTGTTTCCCCATAGGAAACAATGGGGCTGCCTTAGGAGCTGAACGCTGCTTTTTTGCAGGTGTTAGTTTTTTTTTCAGCTCAAACAGCCCCATTGTTTCCTATGGGGGAATCGTGCACGAGCACGTTTTTTAAGCTGGCCGCCTCCGTAAGCACCGCTGGTATTGAGAGTTGCAGTGGCGGTAAATATGCTATACGCTCCCTTTTTGGAGCCGAACGCAGCCCTTCTGTGAACTCTAAATACCAGCGGTATTTAAAAGGAGCGGAGGAAAAAAAAACAGCGTTAGCTACGCGGGTCGTTACCGACAAAACTCTAAATCTAGCCGCAAGGTAGTAAGATTTAAACTCTTCAGCGATTTTATGGGTGTCTTCTACTTGTTTTCCTGAAGCGTTTTTAACTGAGTGTATGTATGTACGTTGTTGTTTTTTTTTTGTTTTTTTTTAAAGTTCTCGCTAACCATTTCCCCGGTTTATTTCCTTCCCGGTAGAAAGTTTGTTGGAAAGACAGTAATTGTCTTTGGGCATTTATGTGGAGTATTCTATTTAATTGCTCGCGTTTGGAGGTCAGTTGTTCTAAGATAATGGTATTGTCAGGTGTTTGTTTATGTGAGAAGTCTAACTCGCTTATTTCTTTTGCCAAAGAAGTGAATTCTTCCCTTCTCTTTTTTGTTATGTATGCTTTAGATTTTAGAAGTTCGCCCCTGATTGTGCTTTTATGTGCTTCCCAAACGGTTGTTACTGGTATGTCTGGGGTGTTCTTAATAATGAAGTACGATTTAATATGTTTAGCTATGTTTTTGACCTGATTTTTCCCTTTGAGTAGGGACTCATCTAGCCTCCATTGGGAGGTTCTAAGGGGGACGGAGGGCCAAACTATTTTGCAAGATACTAATGAGTGGTCAGACCAAGAGGTGTGGCTAATCTCTGCTGTCTTCATATACGAGAGGGTCAAATGATCTAGAAATATATAATCCAGCCGGGAGTAGCATCTGCCAGGGTTAGAAAAGAAAGTAAAGTCTCTTTTCTGAGGGTTTAGATATCTCCAAGAATCATGAACCCCTAGCAATTTAAGGTTTTGCCATATACTTTGCATATTAGGAGTTTTTAGCCTAGTGTTCGGGTTGGAGCAATCAATCTGTGGGTTCAGGGGGACATTGAGATCCCCAGCTATGATCAATGAGCCCTTAGTATGGGTTAAGATGGAGCTGGTGCTTGTGTTAATAAATTTGCTTTGAAGCCTAGGGTGCGTACATATTTACCAGGGTAATGGGTTTGCCGAAAAGGAGGCCTGAGACACATAAGAATCTTCCCTCCTTATCGCGTTCAATGTGGATCTTGTTAAAGGCTAATGACTTATGAATTAAGATGCTGACACCATTTATTTTCTTGGAGGGGTGGGAGCTATGAAAGTGCTGTGGATAATTAGCAGAGAAGAACCTAGGAATGTGTTTGGTTTTAAAATGTGTCTCTTGTAGCATTAGGACCTGCCCTCCTTTTTTGTGCATATCCAATAGGGCTAGTCTACGCTTATTTGGACAGTTGACACCTTTAGCATTTTGGGTTATGATGTTTAACTCCTGATGTGTGTCCTTATCCCTCATGACCATCTAAGTGTGTAGTTGATCTGTGACAAATTATCATACTTACAAACTTCCCCTTTAGTATACCTTGAGTACAATTAGTTACACCTGTAAGCAATAATATTAAAAAAAAATAGAACATACAACACAAAAAAAGTAAAAACACTTTACCTCTCCTGTTTCCGAGAGGGTAGAGAGAAAACATCTAAACTAAGGGAGAAAAAAAAAAAAGTCTCCCAACTGGCTGAGAGCTATAATGTTACAATATCTTAAGCTCGAACAAAAACTTCATATAATTAAAATAAAACATTTTGTCGCGCTCTGGCTCCCTTCCCATGGGTGTAGGCCAGTAGAGGTTGCGACCTGAAAAAAGGGGGAGGGTAAGTGGTGGAAGAGAAGCCTGGCTAACTCATGCACTTATACTGAAGTCATCTTAACATCTTAACAGTCTAAGTGCTACCTGCCATATGTTAACTGAAGAGAGTCTTCTTATGAGTGTAACCTGTAAAAGAGGGTAAAAACATAGAAATACCAACATTGCAATATATATAAGGAGAAAAAATAAAGGATACAATCAGCCAGTCCTATAATCAACCCTTTTCTGGAAGATGGTTTTGAATGTTAGTGTTCTGCCTTCGGGTTTTCCTTTGCTGTGCTTGCTGCCATTCCCTCCTTTGGGGAAGAGGCTCTCTATTGGTTCCTTTGCTGTGTTGATCTTGAGAAACCGCTGCTCCCTCCATGTCTGGGGGAGAGACGTCTATAGCTTTGCAGATCTTGTTGATGTCTCCAGGTGTGGAGCAGGTGTATCTTTTCCCTTGCCATGAGATGATCAAGTGAAAGGGAAAGCCCCAACGATACGGAATGTTCATTTTTCTAAGAAGCATGGTAAAGGGTTTTAGCTCCTTACGTTTAGTGAGAGTGCTCTGAGACAAATCTGAGTAGAATTGGATGACTGCATTTTCATATGTGACAGGTTGTTGTTCACGAGCCAGCTTCATTAGTTCTTCTTTAACCTGAAAATTTGTAATTCGTACAATCACATCCCTAGGAGGTTGTGTGTCTGCAGGCTTGGGACGCAGCGATCTGTGCGCCCTGTCAATGTCAATTTTCGTAGGGGATTCTGATTGTTTCAGAGAATTGAAGAGGTCCTGTAAGTATTGCTCCAGGCCCGATGGTGGTATGGATTCAGATATCCCTCTGATTCTAATGTTATGCCTCCTGCTCCTATTCTCTGCGTCATCCACTTTTTCTTCCAGGTCATGTATCCCTTCTGCCTGTTTTTGTATAATGGAGTGCAGGTCCGTTATAGCTGAAGCATGGTTATCTTGGGTATTTTCCACTTCTTCTACCCTATGCCCAATGTCTGATAATTCTTTCTTGAGCTCGCTGATCTCATCTTTGATGCATTGCTTCACTTGTAACACTAAGGTGGAAAAGTCCTTTTTTGAAGGTAAAGAGTCAAATAAAGCTTTTGGAAATGTTATGGAGTCGACCGCAGCCTCTGATTCTGAATCTGAGGAAGAGTAGGCTGTGATAGATTTATGGTCGTCAGCAGGGTTTAAACTAGTTGATTTGACTTCCACCGACTTGAAAAAGTTATTAACTGATGGAGTTTTGCGACTTCTTTGTTTTGGGACATTACCCTTCTTATTAGGTTTTTTTAGGGGACATGATTGTATCTCTGAGTTTCCGTGGGTTTGCTACATCCTCACTATATTCAGATGAAAGTTAGTGTGTGGGCTCTTTCTCAGAAGGTATGCTGTTAATCGATTCTCTCTTGCTACATAGATATGCAGTTTAAACGTTGCGTGGCATTAGTGATTGCTCAGGAGCTGATATAGTAGGAGGTATGGTTAAAGACACATTATTGAAAGTTATAGAAAGTGAGGTATGCATGATAGGCCTTTATGTTGCGCCACACTGATCCGACCTCTCTCCTCCTTGCTCACCGTTCAACAGGATAAACTATGCTTGTATGGCAGATGTAAGTTTCTCCCACGACATTTAGTTCCCTTATTGCCGCCTAACATTCGAGCTGACTGGCATTGCGGTCTTTCTGTTTACGGGCCTCAGCCCTGCAGCGGTGGGCCGCGTGGTATGCTAGTAAGAGCGCCTTTACTGTATGTGGGGTAATCTTGTGTGGAGTCGGCTTAGCTGTTTGGCATGGCTTCCTATATACCCCTTACCTCTGTTCTTGTCCCCGACTTGGGTGCTGAACTCCGTTGTGAGTTTCCCGGGGTTCCGGGGTGGGAAGGCCTCTGCCGATGCGCCCATAGATTGGCGCTCTAAACAAATCCTTATGACTCCGTTACTTCACTTCAGGCTGTCCCTTTGTTGAGGCATGTGTTAATCCCCTCCGGGTCAACTTTTATCCTGTTCTGGGAAGCTTTTTGCTGCCACTCAGCCAGATAGGGCTCAGGAGCTGTCTCAAGCCGCGGCCATCTCCTTGGCAGGCTAGCTCCACCCCCCCGTATTTTTTTTTAATGTAAACTTCAGTCACCTCTGCACCTTATAGTTTCTCCTTTTCTTCCTTGGCCTTTGGTCGAATGACTGGGGGGGTGGAGTTAAGGGGGGGGCTATATAGACAGCTCTGCTGTGGTGCTCTCTTTGCTACTTCCTGTCAGGAAGGACAATATCCCACAAGTTAGGATGAATCCGTGTACTGGGTACATCACAAAAGAAAGAACTTTATCAGGTAAGCATAATTTTTGTTTTTCGGGGCATTGCCCCAAACAAATCAGCTCTTTTACATGTTAAAAAAATACAAACACCCCCCCAACAGTAAAACCCACCACCCACACAACCAAACCCACAAATAAAAACCTAACTAAAAAAACCGAAGCTCCCCATTGCCCCGAAAAGGGCATTTGGATGGGCATTGCCCTTAAAAGGGCATTTAGCTCTTTTTCAATTGCCCAAACCCTAATCTAAAACTAAAACCCACCCAATAAACCCTTAAAAAAAAACTAACACTAACCCCTGAAGAGCCAACAGTTCTGAAGAGCCAACATCCATCCTCAACGAACCCGGGAGAAGTCCTCAGCGAAGCGGCAAGAAGTCCTCAACAAAGCCGGGAGAAGTCTTCATCCAAGCCGGCAGAAGTGGTCCTCCAGATGGGCATCTTCTATCTTCATCCATCCGGCGTGGAGCGGCTCCATCTTCAAGACATCCGGGGCGGAGCATCTTCTTCTTTCGACGTCTTCTTCCCGAATGAATGTTCCTTTAAATGGCGTCCCTTGAATTCCGATTGGCTGATAGAATTCTATCACAAATCGGAATTAAAGGTGAAAAAATCCTATTGGCTGATGCAACTTAAGCAGCGCTGGTATTGGAGTGGGGTATGGAGCACAATTTTGCTCTACACTCACTTCTTGCCTAATAACGCCGGGTTTAGGAAAACCTGTAATACCAGCGCTGTAGGTAAGTGAGCGGTATATGTGCAAGTTAGCACCACACCCCTCAAAACGCAAAACTCATAATCTAGCCGAATGTTCTCTATACTACAATATTGCTAGCCTTGTCAGCTGCTCAATCAAGCCTGGATTGGCTTCTCCTAGTGAGTCAAGTAGTGATTGGAGTGTGGTTATTGAAAAACTACTGTAGCAAACAAGATGGTATTTTGTTGTGTGGGACTGGAGACAGCATGAAGAGGACCTCTCTGTTGAAGTTCTGAAGAGGACCACTGACGTCGCTTGGGCCATCGCCGCCGACCTTGCCGCCACCACTGGGATGAAGTTAGAAAATGAACCGCAGCCGGGATGAAGATGGAAAAAGATGGACCCGTGATGAAGATGGATGAAGATGGAGAGCAGCCACGTTGAAGATAGACCTGCAATGAAGATGGATGAAGATGCAGCGCCTCCAGGATGAAGATGGAGCACATCATCGTTGGGGTTACAGTTCAGTTTGCTTTGTTTTTTTAGGGGTGTTTTTTTTTTTTTATTATTATTTGGGTAGCAAAAGAGCTGAATGCTTTTTGGGGCAATGGGTATTTTAGGATTGTTTTAGTTAGGTGTTTTTTTTATTTTGGGGGGTTTGTAATGTTAGTGTTTTTTTAAAGCAAAAGAGCTGATCGCTTTAGGGAAATGCCCTACAAACGGCCCTTTTAAGGACTATTGCTAGTTTATTTTTAGAACCTAACGGCTAGATTTGGAGTTTTGTCGGTAAGGACCCGCGTAGCTAACGCCGGCTTTTTTCTGGCCGCACCTTTAAAATAACTCTGGTATTGAGAGTCCACAGAATCGTTGCGTTAGGCTCCAAAAAAGGAGCGTAGAGCATTTTTAACGCAACTGCAACTCTCGATACCAGAGTTGCTTACGGACGCGGCCAGCCTCAAAAACGTGCTCGTGCACGATTCCCCCATAGAAAACAATGGGGCTGTTTGAGCTGAAAAAAAAACTAACACCTGCAAAAAAGCCGCGTTCAGCTCTTAACGCAGCCCCATTGTTTGCTATGCGGAAACACCTCCTAAGTCTGCACATAGCACCCTAACATGTACCCCGAGTCTAAACACCCCTAACCTTACACTTATTAACCCCTAATCTGCCGCCCCCGCTATCGCTGACACCTGCATTTTATTTTTAACCCCTAATCTGCCGCTCCGTAAACCGCCGCTACTTACATTATCCCTATGTACCCCTAATCTGCTGCCCCTAACACCGCCGACCCCTATATTATATTTATTAACCCCTAATCTGCCCCCCACAACGTCGCCTCCACCTGCCTACACTTATTAACCCCTAATCTGCCGAGCAGACCGCACCGCTACTATAATAAAGTTATTAACCCCTAATCCGCCTCACTAACCCTATAATAAATAGTATTAACCCCTAATCTGCCCTCCCTAACAACGCCGACACCTAACTTAAATTATTAACCCCTAATCTGCCGACCGGAGCTCACCGCTATTCTAATAAATGTATTAACCCCTAAAGCTAAGTCTAACCCTAACACTAACACCCCCCTAAGTTAAATATAATTTTAATCTAACGAAATTAATTAACTCTTATTAAATAAATTATTCCTATTTAAAGCTAAATACTTACCTGTAAAATAAACCCTAATATAGCTACAATATAAATTATAATTACATTGTAGCTATTTTAGGATTAATATTTATTTTACAGGCAACTTTGTAATTATTTTAACCAGGTACAATAGCTATTAAATAGTTAAGAACTATTTAATAGTTACCTAGTTAAAATAATTACAAAATTACCTGTAAAATAAATCCTAACCTAAGTTACAATTAAACCTAACACTACACTATCAATAAATTAATAAAATAAAATACCTACTATTACCTACGATTAAACCTAACACTACACTATCAATAAATTAATTAAATACAATTCCTACAAATAACTACAATGAAATAAACTAACTAAAGTACAAAAAATAAAAAAGAAATAAGTTACAAAAAATAAAAAAATATTTACAAACATAAGAAAAATATTACAACAATTTTAAACTAATTACACCTACTCTAAGCCCCCTAATAAAATAACAAAGACCCCCAAAATAACAAAATGCCCTACCCTATTCTAAATTAAAAAAGTTCAAAGCTCTTTTACCTTACCAGCCCTGAACAGGGCCCTTTGCGGGGCATGCCCCAAGAAGTTCAGCTCTTTTGCCTGTAAAAAAAAAACATACAATACCCCCCCCCCCAACATGATAGGAACAGCCAATAGAATGCGAGCTCAATCTGATTGGCTGATTGGATCAGCCAATCGGATTGAACTTGATTCTGATTGGCTGATTCCATCAGCCAATCAGAATATTCCTACCTTAATTCCGATTGGCTGATAGAATCCTATCAGCCAATCGGAATTCGAGGGACGCCATCTTGGATGACGTCATTTAAAGGAACCGTCATTCGTCGTTCAGTCGTCGGGCAGGATGGATGTTCCGCGTCTGAGGTCTTCAGGATGCTGCCGCTTCGCTCCGGATGGATGACGATAGAAGATGCCGCCTGGATGAAGACTTCAATCGGATGGAAGACCTCTTCTGCCCCGCTTGGATGAAGACTTCGACCGGATCATGGACATCTTCAGCCCCCCGCTTGGGCTTGGATCAGGACATCGGAGGAGCTCTTCTGGACCGATCGGTGAACCTGGCAGGGTGAAGACAAGGTAGGAAGATCTTCAGGGGCTTAGTGTTAGGTTTATTTAAGGGGGGTTTGGGTTAGATTAGGGGTATGTGGGTGGTGGGTTGTAATGTTGGGGGGGGGGTATTGTATGTTTTTTTTTACAGGCAAAAGAGCTGAACTTCTTGGGGCATGCCCCGCAAAGGGCCCTGTTCAGGGCTGGTAAGGTAAAAGAGCTTTGAACTTTTTTAATTTAGAATAGGGAAGGGCATTTTGTTATTTTGGGGGTCTTTGTTATTTTATTAGGGGGCTTAGAGTAGGTGTAATTAGTTTAAAATTGTTGTAATATTTTTCTTATGTTTGTAAATATTTTTTTATTTTTTGTAACTTAGTTCTTTTTTATTTTTTGTACTTTAGTTATTTTATTTCATTGTAGTTATTTGTAGGAATTGTATTTAATTAATTTATTGATAGTGTAGTGTTAGGTTTAATTGTAGGTAATTGTAGGTATTTTATTTAATTAATTTAATGATAGTATAGTGTTAGGTTTAATTGTAACTTAGGTTAGGATTTATTTTACAGGTAATTTTGTAATTATTTTAACTAGGTAACTATTAAATAGTTCTTAACTATTTAATAGCTATTGTACCTGGTTAAAATAATTACAAAGTTGCCTGTAAAATAAATATTAATCCTAAAATAGCTACAATGTAATTATAATTTATATTGTAGCTATATTAGGGTTTATTTTACAGGTAAGTATTTAGCTTTAAATAGGAATAATTTATTTAATAAGAGTTAATTAATTTCGTTAGATTAAAATTATATTTAACTTAGGGGGGTGTTAGTGTTAGGGTTAGATTTAGCTTTAGGGGTTAATACATTTATTAGAATAGGGGTGAGCTCCGGTCGGCAGATTAGGGGTTAATAATTGAAGTTAGGTGTCGGCGATGTTAGGGAGGGCAGATTAGGGGTTAATACTATTTATTATAGGGTTAGTGAGGCGGATTAGGGGTTAATAACTTTATTATAGTAGCGGTGCGGTCCGCTCGGCAGATTAGGGGTTAATAAATGTAGGCAGGTGGAGGCGACGTTGTGGGGGGCAGATTAGGGGTTAATAAATATAATATAGGGGTCGGCGGTGTTAGGGGCAGCAGATTAGGGGTACATAAGGATAACTTAAGTAGCGGCGCTTTGCAGTCGGCAGATTAGGGGTTAATTATTGTAAGTAGTTGGCGGCGACGTTGTGGGGGGCAGATTAGGGGTTAATAAATATAATACAGGGGTCGGCAGTGTTAGGGGCAGCAGATTAGGGGTACATAAGTATAACGTAGGTGGCGGTCGGCAGATTAGGGGTTAAAAAAATTTAATCGAGTGGCGGCGATGTGGGGGGACCTCAGTTTAGGGGTACATAGGTAGTTTATGGGTGTTAGTGTACTTTAGGGCACAGTAGTTAAGAGCTTTATAAACCGGCGTTAGCCCAGAAAGCTCTTAACTACTGACTTTTTTCTGCGGCTGGAGTTTTGTCGTTAGATTTCTAACGCTCACTTCAGACACGACTCTAAATACCGGAGTTAGAAAGATCCCATTGAAAAGATAGGATACGCAATTGACGTAAGGGGATCTGCGGTATGGAAAAGTCGCGGCTGAAAAGTGAGCATTAGACCCTTTTTTGAGTGAATCCAAATACCGGAGTTAGCCTAAAACCAGCGTTAGGAGCCTCTAACGCTGGTTTTCACGGCTACCGCCAAACTCCAAATCTAGGCCAAAGTTTTTTAATGGGTCATAGAATAGGTTTAATTTTTTTATTTTTGGTAATTTCCTTTTTCTTTCATGTAATTGGCAAGAGTTCATGAGCTAGTGACGTATGGGATATACAATCCTACCAGGAGGGGCAAAGTTTCCCAAACCTCAAAATGCCTATAAATACACCCCTCACCACACCCACAATTCAGTTCAGTTTTACAAACTTTGCCTCCTATAGAGGTGGTGAAGTAAGTTTGTGCTAAGATTTCTACGTTGATATGCGCTTCTCAGCATTGTTGAAGCCCGATTCCTCTCAGAGTACAGCGAATGTCAGAGGGACGTGAAGGGAGTATCACTTATTGAATACGATGATTTCCCTAACGGGGGTCTATTTCATAGGTTCTCTGTTATCAGTCGTAGAGATTCATCTCCTACCTCCCTTTTCAGATTGACGATATACTCTCAATTTACCATTACCTCTACTGATAACTGTTTCAGTACTGGTTTGGCTATCTGCTGTATATGGATGGGTGTCGTTTGGTAACTATCGCCTAGATTTGGAGTTTTGCATTAGAAGGGGTGCGTTAGCTACGCGTGCTTTTTTCTGGCCGCATCTTTTAAATACCGCTGGTATTTAGAGTTCACAGAAGGGCTGCGTTAGGCTCCAAAAAGGGAGCGTAGAGCATAATTTACAGCCACTGCAACTCTCAATACCAGCGGTGCTTACGGACGCGGCCAGCTTCAAAAACGTGCTCGTGCACAATTCCCCCATAGAAAACAATGGGGCATTTTGAGCCGAAAAAAAACCTAACACCTGCAAAAAAGCAGCGTTCAGCTCCTAACGCAGCCCCATTGTTTCCTATGGGGAAACACTTCCTAAGTCTGCACCTAACACCCTAACATGTACCCCGAGTCTAAACACCCCTAACCTTACACTTATTAACCCCTAATCTGCCGCCCCCGCTATCACTGACACCTGCATATTTTTTTTAACCCCTAATCTGCCGCTCCGTACACCGCCGCAACCTACGTTATCCCTATGAACCCCTAATCTGCTGCCCCTAACACCGCCGACCCCTATATTATATTTATTAACCCCTAATCTGCCCCCCCCCAACGTCGCCGCCACCTACCTACAATTATTAACCCCTAATCTGCCGACCGGACCTCACCGCTACTATAATAAATGTATTAACCCCTAATCCGCCTCACTCCCGCCTCAATAACCCTATAATAAATATTATTAACCCCTAATCTGTCCTCCCTAACATCGCCGACACCTAACTTCAATTATTAACCCCTAATCTGCCGACTGGACCTCGCCCCTACTCTAATAAATGTATTAACCCCTAAAGCTAAGTCTAACCCTAACCCTAACACCCCCCTAAGTTAAATATAATTTAAATCTAACGAAATAAATTAACTCTTATTAAATAAATTATTCCTATTTAAAGCTAAATACTTACCTGTAAAATAAACCCTAATATAGCTACAATATAACGAATAATTATATTGTAGCTATTTTAGGATTTATATTTATTTTACAGGCAACTTTGTAATTATTTTAACCAGGTACAATAGCTATTAAATAGTTAAGAACTATTTAATAGCTACCTAGTTAAAATAATTAGAAAATTACCTGTAAAATAAATCCTAACCTAAGTTACAATTAAACCTAACACTACACTATCAATAAATTAATTAAATAAATTACCTACAATTATCTACAATTAAACCTAACACTACACTATCAATAAATTAATTAAATACAATACCTACAAATAAATACAATTAAATAAACTAACTAAAGTACAAAAAATAAAAAAGAACTAAGTTACAAAAAATAAAAAAATATTTACAAACATTAGAAAAATATTACAACAATTTTAAACTAATTACACCTACTCTAAGCCCCCTAATAAAATAACAAAGCCCACCAAAATAAAAAAATGCCCTACCCTATTCTAAATTAAAAAAGTTCAAAGCTCTTTTACCTTACCAGCCCTGAAAAGGGCCTTTTGCGGGGCATGCCCCAAAGAATTCAGCTCTTTTGCCTGTAAAAAAAAAACATACAATACCCCCCCCCAACATTACAACCCACCACCCACATACCCCTAATCTAACCCAAACCCCCCTTAAATAAACCTAACACTAAGCCCCTGAAGATCTCCCTACCTTGTCTTCACCACACCGGGTTCACCGATCGGTCCAGAAGAGCCTCCGAAGTCTTCATCCAAGCCCAAGCGGGGCTGAAGAGTGATGTCCATCCTCCGGCTGAAGTCTTGATCCAAGCGGCGAATGAAGAAGTCCATCTTCGGGAAGAAATCTTCATCCTATCCGGGCAGAAGAGGACATCCAGACCGACAAACATCTTCATCCAAGCCGCATCTTCTATGTTCTTCCATCCGATGACGAGCGGCTGATCTTGAAGACCTCCGGCGCGGATCCATCCTCTTCGTTCGACGTCCAACTGAAGAATGAAGGTTCCTTTAAGGGACGTCATCCAAGATGGCGTCCCTCGAATTCCGTTTGGCTGATAGGATTCTATCAGCCAATCGGAATTAAGGTAGGAAAATTCTGATTGGCTGATGGAATCAGCCAATCAGATTCAAGTTCAATCCGATTGGCTGATTGGATCAGCCAATCAGATTGAGCTCGCATTCTATTGGCTGTTCTGATCAGCCAATAGAATGCAAGCTCAATCTGATTGGCTGATCCAATTAATTTATTGATAGTGTAGTGTTAGGTTTAATTGTAGATAATTGTAGGTATTTTATTTAAGTAATTTATTGATAGTGTAGTGTTAGGTTTAATTGTAATTTAGGTTAGGATTTATTTTACAGGTAATTTTGTAATTATTTTAACTAGGTAGCTATTAAATAGTTCTTAACTATTTAATAGCTATTGTACCTGGTTAAAATAATTACAAAGTTGCCTGTAAAATAAATATTAATCCTAAAATAGCTACAATATAATTATTCGTTATATTGTAGCTATATTAGGGTTTATTAGGGTTTATTTTACAGGTAAGTATTTAGCTTTAAATAGGAATAATTTATTTAATAAGAGTTAATTTTTTTCGTTAGATTTAAATTATATTTAACTTAGGGGGGTGTTAGTGTTAGGGTTAGACTTAGCTTTAGGTGTTAATACATTTATTAGAGTAGCGGTGAGGTCCGGTCGGCAGATTAGGGGTTAATAATTGAAGTTAGGTGTCGGCGATGTTAGGGAGGGCAGATTAGGGGTTAATATTATTTCTTATAGGGTTATTGAGGCGGGAGTGAGGCGGATTAGGGGTTAATAACTTTATTATAGTAGCGGTGAGGTCCGGTCGGCAGATTAGGGGTTAATTATTGTAGGTAGCTGGCGGCGACGTTGTGGGGGGCAGATTAGGGGTTAATAAATAT
This sequence comes from Bombina bombina, assembly GCF_027579735.1. Lineage (NCBI taxonomy): Eukaryota > Metazoa > Chordata > Amphibia > Anura > Bombinatoridae > Bombina > Bombina bombina. The sequence continues at coordinate 636,169,747 of NC_069505.1, read as the reverse complement.
AATATAGGGGTCGGCGGTGTTAGGGGCAGCAGATTAGTGGTACATAAGTATAACGTAGGTGGCGGCGGTGTGCGGTCGGCAGATTAGGGGTTAAAAAAATTTAATCGAGTGGCGGCGATGTGGGGGGCCTCGGTTTAGGGGTACATAGGTAGTTTATGGGTGTTAGTGTACTGTAGAGCACAGTAGTTAAGAGCTTTATGAACCGGCGTTAGCCCAGAAAGCTCTTAACTCCTGACTTTTTTCTGCGGCTGGAGTTTTGTCGTTAGATTTCTAACGCTCACTTCCGCCACGACTCTAAATAGCAGCATTAGAAAGATCCCATTGAAAAGATAGGATACGCAATTGGCGTAGGGGGATCTGCGGTATGGAAAAGTCGCGGCTGCAAAGTGAGCGTTAGACCCTTTAATGACTGACTCCAAATACCAGCGGGCGGTAAAAACCAGCGTTAGGAGCCTCTAACGCTGGTTTTGACGGCTAACGCAAAACTCCAAATCTAGGCCTATGTTTTTTATTACTTAAGGCACCCCAGCTATGGTTTGGCACTTTATGCATTTATATAAAGTTCTAAATATATGTATTGTACTTATATTTGCCATGAGTCAGGTTCATGTATTTCCTTCTTCAGACTGTCAGTTTCATATTTGGGGAAAATAAAAATTTTTAAGAAATTTTTTTTCTTACCTGGGGTTTAGTCTTTTTTTTCAATTGATTACTTTTTTTTGCAAATTGCTGGTGGTATTAGGCCCGCGGGTGCGCCAAATGCTAGACTTTATTGCGTCATTTTTGGCGCTAGAATTTTTTGGCGCGAAAAATACCTCTGTGATGCAACTTCATCATTTCCGGCGTCGTAGTTCACGCCAAAGCCTTACACACTGTTGCGTCATTAGTGATGCGAGTGTGTCATTTCCGGTTATTGTTGGTGTCAAAAAGTTTTCAGTTACGTTGTGCGTCATACTTGGCGCCAAACTTTCATTATTTTAATACACCATTGATGTTTGCCTCTTGCCTTTTTCTCTATCAGAGGGCTATGCTATTTGCATTTTTTCCCATTCCTGAAAGTGTCATATAAGGAAATTGATCATTTTGCTTTATATGTTGTTTTTTCTTTTACATTTTGCAAGATTTCTCAATCTGATCCTGCCTCAGAAGTATCTGCTGGAACTTTGCTGCCTGACATCAGTTCTACCAAAGCTAAGTGCATTTGTTGTAAGATTGTGGCAATTAAATCTCTGAATGTCATTTGTAATAGTTGTCATGATAAACTTTTACATGCAGATAGTGTATCCATCAGTAATAGTACATTGCCAGTTGCAGTTCCTTCAACTTCTAATGTACATGATATACCTATGGATTTTAAAGACTTTGTTACTGATTCTATTCAGAAGGCTTTGTCTGCATTTCCACCTTCTAATACACGTAAAAGGTCTTTTAAAACTTCTCATTCAGTTGATGAAATTTCAAATGACCAACAACATTATAAGTTATCCTCCTCTGATGAGGATCTATTTGTTACAGAAGATCCTTCCTCAGACATTGACACTGACAAATCTACTTATGTCATTATTCTTACTAGATTCTCTGTGTTGCCTGTTGTAGAGATCTTTTGGTTAGCTTACACTGTCCCTTTAAAGATTCAACTACTCAGAGCCAAGTCTATATAAACTAGACACGCCCCTTTCCACACTGCTTTAGTATTGTTTGTACTAGGACGTATGCTACTCGCACCAAGCTATAACTGATACAAGCCAAAACAAGGTTTAATCTTACTCCAGGAGGAGTTTCCCTAACGGGTTCCTGTCCACTCTCATTCAAACTAAGGCTGACGACTCTAACCGCACTTTCACAACTGAGAGAGAATCCGGAGCTAATCAGCTGTTACAGTAACAGGTATTTCCTATGCCAGGTTACTTTCAACTTAAAAGCTCAACGCATCAGTACCTTGTAGCTGTGAGCCTCACAGATCTCTCCACAGTCAGTCTCACCTTCCATTATTCACAAGTCTGCACAGCTCTCCTCTCTGCTGACTACAACAGCTGTGACATTTCTGGTTCAGCTCCTCCTCCACTCAGTGTGCCTCTGACGCTGCATTCACACCACAAGGCAAGCTGACAGAATTCGACAGCGTGGTACACAAAGCAGCTGCACTATTGGATTTCTCAATACAGCACACTCGCTAGTTATCCTGTCTGGGATATAGCTGTCCATATTAGGATTTGCCAACATTACAGGGTGAAAAGTCTATTCCTCTCTGCCTACTCATAGTAGGTAATTGCTGGAGACTCCTTAATAAACATAGTGACACTTGCCAAGGTTCCTGGTTGTTCTGTCATATTCTCTGACAACCTTACACCGATTGGCAAACATCCAAATACATAGTCAAAGCCGCAGTTGCAATCCACAATTCTTGTATCACAGCCCGCATCCCATGACATAATACTAAAGCCCACTCATGGATCCAGTGGAAATTCCTCAGTTTGTATATACATTGTCACAACGAGTGGATCAAGTGTCGCAGGGGCTCAGAGAGCTTCAGATACCGATTGACAGTTTCAGAAGTATTATGAAGGACTCCTGCCCAGAACCCCAAGTCTGTATGCCGGATAAATTTTCTGGTGACAGAGCTCTATTCAATCAGTTCAGGAATGCTTGTAAACTCCTGTTTACACTCAAACCTAAGACATACCACACAGAAAGCATCAAGGTGTTAACTGTGATATCTTTTCTCTGGGGTGAACCCAGGAACTGGGCGGATTCCTTTTTTGATTCTGATCATCCCATTCTTGCTTCCCTAGATGACTTTTTCACTGAGATGGGAGTTCTGTACGAAGACTCGAATAGACAGCTTACTGCTGAATCAAAAATTAGATCACTCAAGCAGGGGAAAAGGCCTGTGGAAGAATACCTGACTGATTTTAAGCAGTTTTCCAAAGATACTGAATGGAGCGACATATCCTTGAGGAACCAGTACCGCCTAGGGATGCCAGACGCAGTGAAGGATGAGCTGGCATGCACTGAGCTCCCCAGAAGGCTAGAAGGACTGATTGTTCTGAGTATCCAAATCGACAGATGACTTAGATAAAGAAGATCTGAAAGGCAGGCCTCTAATATAAAACCACCTGCTTATCATCCAAAACCCAGCAGTAGTCAAGTAACAGAGCCTATGGACATAGGTTTCACAATGGGCCCATTACAACCCAAAGAGAGGACTCATCGCAGACTGAAGAATCTGTGTATGTATTGCGCCTCACCTTCATATACAGTGAGCGACTGCCCTATCCTACAAAGGCAGAAAAAGCGTAAGTCCCACTCTTTCAATAATTGTTTCACCACCAAGGTCAAGAATGTAGCTTACTGCTCTCTCTCTCTCTCTCTTATTACAGTGGGACCACCATCACATCAGCAGTGAAGCAATCATCGACTCAGGAGCATATGCCTGTTTCATAGATGCAGATCTTGTACATAAAAATAAAATACCCCTTGTGTTGAAAAGCAAACCTGTCTCTATTAGAGTCATTAATGGAACCCTTATTAACACTGGGCCCATCAATCATCAGACCATACCTCTCAAAGTAACTTCCTTAGCAACACACATAGAGTATATATCATTCGATTTGATAACCTCACCCTTATACCCCATAGTATTAGGTTTACAATGGCTTCAAATTCACCAGCCTACCATATTGTGGAATGACCTAGAGGTTTCTTTCGAATCAACTTATTGCAAGAATACCTGCTTTCCCCATCCTGTTATTTGCCACTTGAACGAAACTCTGATACCTTCACAGTACAATGATTTTCAGGATGTATTCAGCAAGAAGGAGGCAGAAAGTTTACCACCGCATCGGGACTATGACTGCCCCATAGAACTCATTCCAGGATCCGACATACCATATGGACACATCTATCCGCTGTCAAAATCTGAACTAGATCACTTAAAGTCATACATCTCTGATAATCTACAACATGGGTTTATACGGCCTTCGACCTCCCCAGCTGGTGCTGGTATCTTGTTCGTGAAGAATAAAGACCAGTCCCTGAGGCCTATCATCGATTACAGGGAACTCAATAAGAGAACCATTAAGAATCGCTACCCACTACCGCTAATTCCGGAACTCATAGAACGACTCAGTCATGCAAAGATATTCACAAAACTGGACCTGAGAGGGGCGTATAATTTAATACGGATTTGACATGGGGATGAGTGGCTTACAGCCTTTAGAACCTGTTATAGGTTATATGAATATATGGTGATGCCCTTTGGGCTGTGTAATGCCCCTGCAACGTTTCAGTACCTGATCAATGATGTCTTCAGAGACTTATTGGACATCTGCGTTAATGTCTACTTGGATGACATCCTCATTTACTCTAACAATATGGAGGACCATATAAAACACGTGAGATGGGTATTATCAAGGTTGCGTCATCATCATCTATACGCTAAACTAGAGAAATGCCTCTTCCACACTACTGAAATAACCTTCCTGGGTTATCATATCTCCCCACAGGGCATAGAGATGGATAAGACCAAAGTAGACACAATATTGAACTGGCCAGTGCCAACAACCAGGAAGGAGTTGCAACGCTTCCTTGGTTTTGCTAACTACTACAGGAAATTTATCAAACATTACTCAACGATCACTAAGCCACTTAGCAGCCTTACTAGTATCAAAAATACTTTCCAATGGAACTCAGTTGCCCACAAGATTTTTGAATCCCTTAAGAAAAAGTTCTGCGAAGCACCTATCCTTCATTTCCCAAACCCCGAGCTCCAATATATACTGGAAGTTGATGCCTCAGATACAGCTCTTGGATCCATCCTTTCTCAACGGCAAATACCGGCGGATCCCATACATCCAGTGGCATATTACTTAAGAGTGATGACATCAGCCAAACTCAACTATCCCATAGGAGAGAAGGAGCTCTTGGTAATAAAATCATCCTTAGAACACTGGAGACATCTTCTGGAAGGTACCAAATATCTGATCTTGATCTATACAGATCACAAAAACCTGGAATACCTTCGTTTCAGTAGAACACTTTCTTCAAGACAACTCAGGTGGAACCTCTTCTTCTCCAGGTTCTCTTTCCATATCACTTATTGACCAGGCAGTAAGAACGACAAGGCAGACGCTTTATCCAGGAAAGACACTATACCTGCTTTGACAAACCAACACTCTACAATAATTCCTCTCAACCAGATAATCGCACACCTACCATCCTTAGTACAGGTACTACAAAAAAATCAAAAGGAGGAAATCCTCAAACCCAAGGAAAGTCTAGAATTAAAGGCAGATGGGTTGTTATATTACAAGGATAAGATCTACCTTCCTACTAACCTGCGCAACTCGATCTTGAGGAAACACCACGATTCGCCTTTGGCAGGCCATTTGGGAATAACTAAAACCGTAGATCTGATTAGAAGGACCTACTGGTGGCCGTCCCTTCAACAAGATGTAAGAGAATACATACTCTCATGTTCCACATGCACTGTTTCCAAAACTGAAAGGAAAAGCCCTTTCGGTCTCCTCATTCCACTACCAATCCCCGACAGACCCTGGCACACTATAGGGTTGGATTTCATAGTCGAATTACCACTCTCAAATAAACAGAATACGATTCTTGTAGTCATGGATCTCCTCACAAAAATGTCCCATTTCTTACCATACCACAAGTTACCCACATCCTCTGAAACTGCTACATTGTTCTTCCACAACATCGTGAAGCTCCACGGTACGCAATTTACCTCTAGGTTCTGGAGGCAGTTGTGCAAAACCATGCAAATTGAGCACCGATATAGTACCTCTTTCCATCCGCAGACTAACGGGCAAACAGAGCGAGTCAACCAATGGCTTGAACAATATCTTAGATGTTATTGTTCCCATCAGCAGACGCAATGGTCCCAAACCTTGACAATGGCGGAATATGCATACAACTCCATTAATACCACGACTCAGAAATCTCCTTTCTATGCCAACTACGGATTCCACCCCACTTTCCAGCTCCATCCGATTACGGAAACTACTTGCCCCCAAGTGGATGATACCACTAATTCTCTTCTTGACCTATTCCATCACTTAAAAGAAAACATTGCTGAAGCTCAAAAGACCCATAAACATTATTATGACCTCAAAAGAAGACCATCGCCCCCATACCAGGTTGGGGACATGGTTTGGCTTTCCACCAAGCACATTAGGTTAAAAACTCACAGCAAGAAACTCACTGTTGCTTACATTGGTCCTTTCCATATTCTAAAGGTTGTCAACAACAACGCGCTCACCCTGGATCTTCCACCCTCCTACCACATCCATCCGACCTTCCACGTCTCCCTCCTGAAACCGTATCTGGCCACCCGATATGTTCCAGACCAGGTTCCCAAAGATTGCCTTCCTGATGATGATACTGAGTATGAGGTGGATTCCTGTGTTCACAAGGGAGTTCTACAATATCTTGTATGATGGAAGGGTTATTACCCTAAAGAAGATTCCTGGGAACCCTCTACCTATATTCAAGCACCCCGCTTGATATCTCTATTCCATAGATGACACCCGGAGAGGCCACAATTTACAGCTGGTGGGCAGCTTCCTGAGGAGGGGGGTATGTCATGATTCTTACTAGATTCTGTGTGTGGCCTATTGTACAGATCTTTTGGTCAGCTTACACTGTCCCTTTAAAGATTCAGCTACTCAGAGCAAAGTCTATATAAACTGGACATACCCCTTTCCACACTGCTTTAGTATTGTTTGTACTAGGACATATGCTACTCGCACCAAGCTATAACTGATACAAGCTAAAACAAGGTTTAATCTTACTCCAGGAGGAGTTTCCCTAACGGGTTCCTGTCAACTCTCATTCACACTAAGGCTGACGACTCTAACCGCACGTTCACAACTGAGAGAGAATCCGGAGCTAATCAGCTGTTACAGTAACAGGTATTTCCTACGCCAGGTTACTTTCAACTTGGAAGCTCAACGCATCAGTACCTTGTAGCTGTGAGCCTCACAGATCTCTCCACAGTCAGTCTCACCTTCCGTTGTTCACAAGTCTGCATGGCTCTCCTCTCCGCTGACTACAACAGCTGTGACATTTCCAGTTCAGCTCCTCCTCCGCTCAGTGTGCCTCTGACGCTGCATTCACACTGCAAGGCAAGCTGACAGAATTCAACAGCATGGTACACAAAGCAGCTGCACTATTGGATTTCTCAACACAGCACACTCGCTAGTTATCTTGTCTGGGATATAGCTGTCCATATTAGGATTTGCCAACATTACAGGGTGAAAAGTCTATTCCTCTCTGCCTACCCATAGTAGGTAATTGCTGGAGATTCCTTAATAAACATAGTGACACTTGCCAAGGTTCCTGGTTGTTCTGTCATATTCTCTGACAACCTTACACCAATTGGCAAACATCCAAATACATAGTCAAAGCTGCAGTTGCGATCCACAATTCTTGTATCACAGCCCGCAACCCGTGACAACTTATTTATTTAAAATAGAGTATAGGCGTTCTTTATTAAGAGAAGTGTTAATTACTTTGGATATTGAGGTAACCAGTCCTCTTGACGTTAAGTCTAATAAACGTTTAAATGCTATTTTTAAACCTCCTGTGGTTTCTCCAGGGTTTTTTCCTATTCCTGAGGCTATTTCTGATATGATTTCTAAGGAATGGAATAAGCCAGGTACTTCTTTTATTTCTTCTTCAAGGTTTAAAAAATTGTATCCTTTACCAGCAAATTCTATAGAGTTTTGGGAAAAAATCCCCAAAGTTCATGGGGCTATTTCTACTCTTGCTAAACGTACCACTATTCCTATGGAAGATAGTACTTCCTTTAAGGATCCTTTAGATAGGAAGCTTGAATCTTATCTAAGGAAAGCCTATTTATATTCAGGTCATCTTCTCAGACATGCAATTTCTTTGGCTGATGTTGCGGCTGCATCAACTTTCTGGTTGGAGAATTTAGCGCAACAAGAATTGGATTCTGACATATCTAGCATTATTCGCTTACTGCAATATGCTAATCATTTTATTTGTGATGCCATTTTTGATATTATCAAAATTGATGTTAGATCCATGTTTTTAGCTATTTTAGCTAGAAGAGCTTTGTGGCTTAAATCTTGGAATGCTGATATGACATCTAAATCTAGATTACTATCTCTTTCTTTCCAAGGTAATAATTTATTTGGTTCTCAGTTGGATTCTATTATTTCAACTGTTACTGGGGGAAAGGGAGTTTTTCTGCCTCAGGATAAAAAACCTAAGGGTAAATCTAAGGCTTCTAACTGTTTTCGTTCCTTTTGTGAGAATAAGGAACAAAAATCTAATCCTTCCCCCAAGGAATTTGTTTCCAATTGGAAGCCTTCCTCAAATTGGAATAAATCCAAGCCATTTAAGAAACCAAAGTCAGCCCCTAAATCTGCATGAAGGTGCGGCCCTCATTCCAGCTCAGCTGGTAGGGGGCAGATTAAGGTTTTTCAAGGATATTTGGATACATTCTGTCCAAAATCAATGGATTCAGAGCATTGTCTCTCAAGGGTATTGAATAGGATTCAGAGTAAGACCTCCTGTGAGAAGATGTTTTCTCTCACGTATCCCAGCAAATACAGTAAAAGCTCAGGCTTTTCTGAAGTGTGTTTCAGACCTGGAGTCTTCGGGGGTAATCATGCCAGTTCCTTTTCAGGAACAAGGTCTGGGGTTTTATTCAAATCTATTCATTGTCCCAAAGAAGGAATATTAATTCAGACTAGTTCTGGATCTGAAAATTTTGAATCGTTATGTAAGAGTACCAACTTTCAAGATGGTGACTATAAGGACTATTCTGCCTTTTGTTCAGCAAGGACATTATATGTCTACAATAGACTTGCAGGATGCATACCATCATATTCCGATTCATCCAGAACATTATCTGTTACTGAGATTCTCTTTTCTAGACAAGCACTCCCAATTTGTTGCTCTTCCATTTGGCCTAGCAACAGCTCCAAGAATCTTTTCAAAGGATCTAGATGCCCTTCTCTCTGTAATCAGAGAACAGGGTATTGCGGTGTTTCCTTATTTGGACGATATCTTGGTACTAGCTCAGTCTTTACGTTCTGCAGAATCTCACACGAATCAACTAATGTTGTTTCTTCAAAAACATGGTTGGAGGATCAATTTACCAAAAAGTTTCTTGATTCCTCAGACAAGGGTCACCTTTTTAGGTTTCCAGATAGATTCAGTGTCCATGACTCTGTCTCTAACAGACAAGAGACATTTGAAATTGGTTGCAGCCTGTCGGCACCTTCAGTCTCAGTCATTCCCTTCAGTGGCTATGTGCATGGTAGTTTTAGGCCTCATGACTGCAGCATCGGACACGATTCCTTTTGCTCATTTTCACATGAGACCTTTTCAGCTTTGTATGCTGAATCAATGGTGCAGGGATTATACAAAGATATCACAGTTAATATCCTTAAATCCCAATGTTCGACACTCTGACATGGTGGTTAAATCTCCAGCGTCTAGTTCAAGGGGCTTCCTTTGTTTGTCCAACCTGGACTGTGATCACTACAGACGCAAGTCTTTCAGGTTGGGGAGCTGTTTGGGGATCTCTGACAGCACAAGGGGTTTGGAAATCTCAAGAGGCGAGATTACCAATCAATATTTTAGAACTCCGTGCAATTCTCAGAGCTCTTCAGTTTTGGCCTCTGTTGAAGAGAGAACCATTCATTTGCTTTCAGACAGACAATATCACAACGTGGCTTATGTCAATCATCAGGGTGGGACTCACAGTCCTCAAGCTATGAAAGAAGTATCTTGGATACTTGCTTGGGCGGAATCCAGCTCCTGTCTAATCTCTGCAGTGCATATCCCAGGTGTAGACAATTGGGAGGTGGATTATCTCAGCCGTCGGACTTTACATCCAGGGGAGTGGTCTCTCCATCCAGATGTGTTTTTTCAGATTGTTCAGATGTGGGGTCATCCAGAGATAGATCTCATGGCCTCTCATCTAAACAAGAAACTTCCCAGATACCTGTCCAGGTCCAAGGATGTTCAGGCGGAAGCAGTGTATGCGCTGACACTTCCTTGGTGTTATCATCCTGCTTACATTTTCCCGACTCTAGTTCTTTTTCCAAGAGTGATCTCCAAAATCATCATGGAACAATCGTTTGTGTTGCTGGTGGCTCCAGCATGGCCACACAGGTTTTGGTATGCGGATCTGGTTCAGATGTCCAGTTGCCAACCTTGGCCACTTCCATTAAGGCCGGACCTACTGTCTCTAGGTCCGTTTTTCCATCAGGATCTCAAATCATTAAATTTGAAGGTATGGAAATTGAACGTTTAGTATTAAGTCATAGAGGTTTCTCTGACTCAGTGATTAATACTATGTTACAAGCTCGTAAATCTGTCTCTAGAAATATTTATCATAGAGTTTGGAAGACTTACATTTCATGGTGTTCTCATAAATTCTCTTGGCATTCTTTTAGAATTCCTAGAATTTTACAGTTTCTTCAGGATGGTTTGGATAAGGGTTTGTCTGCAAGTTCCTTGAAGGAACAAATCTCTTCTCTTTCTTTTTTATTTTACAGAAAGATTGCTATACTTCCTGATATTCACTGTTTTGTACAGGCTTTAGTTCATATTAAGCCTGTCATTAAATAAATTTCTCTTCCTTGGAGTCTTAATTTGGTTTTGAAGGCTTTACAGGCTCCTCCATTTGAGCCTATGCATTCTTTGGACATTAAACTACTTTCTTGGAAAGTGTTGTTCCTTTTCGCTATCTCTTCTGCTAGAAGAGTTTCTGGGCTATCTGCTCTTTCTTGTGAGTCTCCTTTTCTAATTTTTCATCAGGATAAGGCAGTTTTGCGGACTTCATTTCAATTTTTACCTAAGGTTGTGAATTCTAACAACATTAGTAGAGAAATTGTTGTCCCTTCCTTGTGTCCTAATCCTAAGAATTCTTTGGAATGATCCTTACATTCTCTGGATGTGGTAAGAGTTTTGAAATATTATGTGGAAGCTACTAAAGATTTCAGAAAGACTTCCAGTCTATTTGTTTTATTTTCTGGTCCTAGGAAAGGTCAGAAGGCTTCTGCTATTTCCTTGGCTTCTTGGTTAAAACTTTTGATTCATCAAGCTTATTTGGAGTCGGGTCAGGCTCCGCCTCAGAGAATTACAGCTCATTCTACTAGATCAGTCTCCACTTCATGGGCTTTTAAGAATGAAGCTTCAGTTGATCAGATTTGCAAAGCGGCAACTTGATCCTCTTTGCATACATTTACTAAATTCTACCGTTTTGATATATTTGCTTCTACAGAAGCAGTTTTTGGTAGAAAAGTTCTTCAGGCAGCTGTTTCAGTTTGATTCTTCTGCTTTTGATTTAAGTTTTTTTCTTTCATTTATGAGAATAAACTTACACCTAGATTTAGAGTTTTGCGGCCAAAGAGGTGCGTTAGCTACGCGTGTTTTTTTTTCTAGCGCTGCTTCTAAACAACGCTGGTATTTAGAGTTCTCTGAAGGGCTGCGTTAGGCTCCAAAAAGGGAGGGTACAGGCATATTTACCGCCACTTCAACTCTCAATACCAGCGTTGCTTACGGTAGCGGCTAGCTGGAAAAACGTGCTCGTGCACAATTCCCCCATCGGAAACAATGGGACAGTTTGGGCTGAAAAATAACCTAACACCTGCAAAAAAGCAGCGTTCAGCTCCTAATGCAGCCCCATTGTTTCCTATGGGGAAACACTTTCTAAGTCTGCACCTAACACCCTAACATGAACCCCGAGTCTAAACACCCCTAACCTTATACTTATTAACCCCTAATCTGCCGCCCCGCTATCGCTGACACCTGCATTTTATTATTAACCCCTAATCTTCCGCTCCGGACACCGCCGCAACCTACATTATCCCTATGTACCCCTAATCTGCTGCCCCTAACATTGCCGACACCTACATAATATTTATTAACCCCTAATCTGCCCCCCCCCCCAACGTCGCCGCTACCTAACTACACTTATTAATCTGCCGACCGGACCTCGCCGCTACTCTAATAAATGTATTAACCCCTAAAGCTAAGTCTAACCCTAACCCTAACACCTCCCTAAATTAAATATAATTTTAATCTAACAAAATAAATTAAATATTATTAACTAAAGTATTCCTATTTAAAACTAAATACTTACCTGTAAAATAAACCCTAATATAGCTACAATATAACGAATAATTATATTGTAGCTATTTTAGGATTTATATTTATTTTACAGGCAACTTTGTATTTATTTAAACTAGGTACAATAGCTATTAAATAGTTATGTACTATTTCATAGCTACCTAGTTAAAATAATTACAAAATTACCTGTAAAATAAATCCTAACCTAAGTTACAATTAAACCTAACACTACACTATCAATAAATAAATTAAATCAATTAACTACAATTACCTACAATTAAATAAACTAAACTAAATTACAAAAAAAACACACTAAATTACAAAAAATAAAAAAAGATTACAAGAATTTTAAGATAATTACACGTACTCTAAGCCCCCTAATAAAATAACAAAGCCCCCCAAAATAAAAAAAATTCCCAACCCTATTCTAAATTTAAAAAGTTAACAGCTCTATTACCTTACCAGCCCTTAAAAGGGCTTTTTGCAGGGCATGCCCCAAAGAAATCAGCTCTTTTGCCTGTAAAAAAAAACACAATACCACCCCCCAACATTACAACCCACCACCCAGATACCCCTACTCTAACCCAAACCCCCCTTAAATAAACCTAACACTACCCCCCTGAAGATCTCCCTACCTTGAGCCGTGTTCACCAAGCCGGGTACCGATGGACCAAAAGAGGGCATCCGGAGCGGCAGAAGTCTTCATCCTATCCGGGCAGAAGAGGACATCCGGACAGGTAGACATCTTCATCCAAGCGGCATCTTCTATCTTCATCCATCCGGAGCAGAGCCATCTTCTTCCAGCCGAAGCGGATCAATCCTTCTTCCACGACGCCTACTCGCCGAATGAAGGTTCCTTTAAATGACGTCATCCAAGATGGCGTCCCTCGAATTCCGATTGGCTGATAGGATTCTATCAGCCAATCGGAATTAAGGTAGGAAAAATCTGATTGGCTGATTGAATCAGCCAATCAGATTCAAGTTTAATCGGATTGGCTGATCCAATCAGCCAATCAGATTGAGCTTGCATTCTATTGGCTGATCAGAATTATATGTAACTTAGGGGGGTGTTAGGGTTAGGGTTAGACTTAGCTTTAGGGGTTAATACATTTATTAGAGTAGCGGCTAGGTCCGGTCGGCAGATTAGGGGTTAATAAGTGTAGTTAGGTAGCGGCGACGTTGGGGGGGGCAGATTAGGGGTTAATAAATATTATGTAGTTGTCGGCAATGTTATGGGCACAGAGAAACAGGTGTATATATAAAAATATACGGTAAAGCGCTATGAACTTATTCCAAACAATATGATATTATTAAAAACCCTGTATAAAATATTTGTCAACATATGGGTACACTGGTAACTGGATTAAACATACAGCCAGTACACAGGTACTCACAAAGTCCAGAGTCAAAATAGCTGGTGTTTGAGTCCGAGAAATGTCTCCCAAGTCACAGAGAGAAATAAACAGATATGTGTGTGGTCTCGCTGCTCCTCCAAAAAGGACTTCCAAAGTTCCCAAGAAACTGTATAAAAAAGAGAAAAGGAGAGGAGCGCCGACTCAAATGTAGGGATAAAACAATTTATTAAAACAAGAAAAACGGTTCAAAAACACTCACAAGATAAAAGGGGTAAATTTCATATCTGGGCCGTCTGCCGTGAATATTCCCCTGCGGTCAGTTTGTAGTCACTCCGATGTTAGGAGGTATATATTCTGGCTGTTAGAGTCTCACGCTTTGTAATCAGTCCTTGCCACACCGCTCTGCAGTCGCGGGTGGTGACGTAGAGTTCAGCGTGCAGTCTCAGTGATTGAAAATAGATCAATGCACTACGGATCCCTTGTAGGGACAAACGAAGTAGCGAGCCTGGATCTTTCTTCTACGCGTTTCGTCCTGATCGACAGGACTTTGTCAAGAATACTTGAACGGCTCTACTGGCACCTTAATATACCAGCTTTTAACCAATGCGGTTCAGGCTCTGGATTGATGTGACTCAGACAGGTCATAGATATTCACTAGCTAATTTGCAATTATTGTTAGAGAACTATACACCTTACAAATTTGCGATCTAATAATATTAAAGATACTAAAAAAATACTTACAACAGTGCGTATAAATAAGTATAGACTTAAAAGGCAATCTGAATGAATATTCAAATGTGAAACTAAACACATAAATGTCACAAAACAGCAGCGATTGTATACATAACAGGTATTAAATTTGCTATATATACTTCATAAATTATTAGTATAAAATCATTATATAATATACAAATACATACCTATGTTTCAAATATTAGATCATAATTTCTCATAAAAACATGATTCATAGGGATTTCTATATATTCACTGAAAGATAAAATCATTAAAGGAAAACTATAACACTTCAATAAAAGTTGTGTATCATATCACTAAGACAAATATATATTGAACCAATTAAAACTGGATACATATAAAAGAAAAAACTGTGATGGGGATGCAAGATAAAAATTACTTCTTAAAAAATTAATTAATTCATAAAAAAGCTTGTATATCTAGTTCAATGTTTAACCCTTTAGGTTCTAAGCAGTCTAAAGTTTTAATCCAATAGGTTTCTCTTTGTCTTAATTTCAACAACCTATTGGTGTCCCATTTGTCTGGTGCTACCCATTCAATGACTTTTATACTAAGATCTTTTGGGTTTTGATTGTGGCAAACTTTAAAATGATGCGAAACACTATGATTGTCGAAACCTGACTCAATATTTTTAACATGCTCTCTGAGTCTGTATTTAATTTTTCTTTTCGTCCTACCTATATAGATTTTTCCACATTTACAGCTCAACTGATATACAACATAGGTGGTATGGCAAGTGCATCTGAATTTGCACTTGTATGTCCGTTTGCCATTATAGTTGGTAAATGTAGTGTGGTTACTATCAATTAAAGGGCACATAATGCATTCAGAGACCTTACATGGATACAGACCTACATTACTACCACACCAACTAGTAAGAGTACCATTTATTGTTTTTTGTCGAAGTTTGGTGGGTGCTATGTAGTTTTTAAGATCCTTATTTTTCCTAAATATAACCTCAGGCTTATCACTAAGTGCCTTCTGTAATACTGGATCAAGTTTTAACACATTCCAGTGTTTATTAATAATCTTTTTAATGTGGTGGTGTTGGTTGTTGTATCTTGTAATAAATTTAACAGATCCCTCCTGTTGATTATTTCTATTGTTCTTCTTTTTATTCTCATGTTGGTTAGTGAGAAGAGCTTCTCTATCTATATTCTGGGCTCTGATTCTGGCGGTATTAAGAAGTTCTCTATTATAACCTTTCTCTAAGAATTTATCTGTTAGAAAGTCAGCTTCTTTGTTATAATCCTCTATGTGTGTACAGTTGCGTCTGATTCTCTGATATTGCCCTAGTGGAATGTTGTTTTTCCACTGTTTGTAGTGGCCACTTTTGGCATTTAATAAACCATTTCTGTCCGTAGGTTTATGATAATTTTTTACACATACTTTATTGGTATGGTTGTCGCAATATATCACCAGGTCTAAAAAAGATATGGATTCAGGTGAACTTTCATATGTAAATTTTAAATTTAAAAGATTACCATTAATATGAGAAATAAAATCATCTATTTGATCCTTAGGGCCCTGCCATATAATTAAAATATCATCTATATACCTGAAGTATTTAAAAATGTTATTAAAAAATGTTATTAAAAAATGGGTTATTGTTCCATATATATCTGTCTTCGAACTGGGACATGTAAATATTAGCGTACGATAGGGCAAAGGTGGTCCCCATCGCCGTACCCTGTATTTGATGGTAGAAAAAACCCTCAAATAAAAAATAGTTGTGTGTTAAAACAAATTGTACAGCATCCACAATGAATTTACGTTGTACCTCAGGGAGATGACTGTTACATAATGTATCTCTGATTGCCATAGTGCCTTGTGAATGGGGGATGCTAGTATAAAGAGCGGCAGCATCGCAGGTAATCCAGATATAGTCTTCCTGCCAGTCTAAACCCTCCATTTTGTTAATAACATCAATGGTGTCTCTGAGATAGGCTCTTGAGGACGTAACAATAGGTTGTAAAAAGGAGTCCACATATTTGGATAAATTATCACATAAAGAGCCTATCCCAGAGACAATAGGTCTACCAGGAGGGTTTAGAGGATCCTTGTGGATCTTGGGTAAATGATAAAAACATGAAATTTTTGGGGCCACTTCATATAAAAATTGATATTCTTCTGTATTTAAAACATTCAAGGCCTTAGCTTCATTTAAAAGTATAAATAATTCCTTTTTAAATTTCTCCGTAGGGTTAAAGGTTAGAAGAGAATACGTGTCCCTATCGGATAATAGGCGATGTGCTTCTGCTATGTAGTCTATCCGATTCTGCACTACTATGCCACCGCCCTTATCGGCAGCTCTAAATATGATATCATAATTTGCACTCAGTGTTTTTAGGGCTATCCTTTCTTCTTTGGAGAGATTATCATTTTCTAATTTCTTTCTATTTGCAGTTTTGTGAGAAAGTTCCTCAATGTCCTGACATACTAGTCTATTAAATATTTTAATATATTCTGTTTGGCTATGAATAGGATAAAATACAGCTTGACGTTTCAAAGGACAATGTTTCACAGTGAAGTCGTCAATGTCCTCATATACTGATAAGTCTGATAAATTGGGATCTATTCCAATTGGACTGTCATCTAAATTGGCCCCTAAATTTTCTAAAATAAGGATGTCTTCATTATTGACATTATTTATATGTTCATGTGTACTGATGTATTTGGAAAAATGTCTTTTTAATGTGACTTTTCTCACAAACTTTTGGACATCTATATATAGATCAAAGTAGTTAGGTGTATTATTCGGAGAGAAATTTAAACCCTTAGTTAATAGTTTTAATTCACTAGTGGAAAATTCTTTGTTAGAAAGGTTAAAAATCATCTTGCTATTAGCTTCTAGTATCCTCTCTCTTTGTTTCTTTTGCCTAAATTTGAATCCTCCCCGATTCCCTCTTGATCTAGTTCGTCTATGGTTCTTTTGGGGTTTCTCTGGTTTAGAGTTTTGTTTAAAATATTCTCCCTCCCTGGGTAGTGCCCTTCTAAGTGGTGATTGGACTGTGTCTGTTGTTTGTACTGTTGTTGTCCCTGTTTGTGCCCCCCCCCCTGTAGTCTCCAGGGGGTATCTCTAAAAAATGACGATTTTCTTGGACTTGATTATCAGCTCGATAATTTGCTCTAGGTGTATATGTGGACCTATTATTAGAGTCCTTTTTATTGTAATTAATAGTTTTGGGTTTAGCTCCTTCATATTGCCATCTGGGTGATTGTGGTTGTGTATCAAGGCTAGAAAATCTATTTTGTATAGGGACATCATGCCATACATTTTCATCCCTATGTTGATAATGGGTCCCTACTCTTGGATTAGGGTAATCGTGACTTCTATTGTAATTACCATTTTGTTTATTTTTCATGTGAAAATTCGGTTTATTCCAATCTCTTCTCGGTGTTTGATAAACACGAGTATTGGTTATATGTGGACCTGCAAAGGTTCTATAATTGTTACTATTACTGTTGGATTTTTCAGGAAATTGTTCCCTATTTGAACTAGACTGGGACTCAGGTTGTGTGGCCGTATTTGACTCATCCTGGCCCCTATTTCTGTGTGATGCATTTTTTCTATAGGAGTACACCTGGTCTGTTTTAAAATCCTCCAAGTCTCTTTGCAATTTTTTGGTTTTATTAACTTGTAATTCACTAGAAAAAGAATCTACCCTTTGTTGGATGTTTTTATTAAGCTCCTTCCATTTCTGGATATGTTCAAAGGGTTGTATCTTTGTCACTAGGGTATCAATCTCTGTTTTTAAAGAATTTAATTTATATTCTCTATATTTGATGAGTAATTTGATGAGTGCCTTAGAGCATGTATGTAAAATCTGTTCCCACTCAAGTTGGAATTCAACCTCATCTAAATTGAAAGCTGGAAATTTGAAAATCCTAAGTCCCCTAGGAATGATATCGTGGAGGATATAATTATCCAGGAGTATTAAATCCTGCCACTCCTTTGCATCTTTCATTAAAAGTTTTTCTAGATCTCTGAATAATACCATAGGGTCTATTAGGGAGTCTTTGACTATACTGTTATTATCCAATAAGTTAGATGACCTTTGTCTGTTGTTACGCCAATTATTATCCCCAAATTGGGTGTGAGCCTCAGGATAACTCTGAACAGGATTGGTTTCAATACTATTTCCGGATTCAGTGTTATCCATGATATGA
The DNA here is from genome assembly GCF_027579735.1 of Bombina bombina. Classification (NCBI taxonomy): domain Eukaryota; kingdom Metazoa; phylum Chordata; class Amphibia; order Anura; family Bombinatoridae; genus Bombina; species Bombina bombina. The sequence goes on along the minus strand of NC_069505.1, from coordinate 636,151,337 downwards.
TATAATAAAAAGTAAAAAAATTAAATATAATGAAAAGTGTTAAATATTATAAATATTATGAAATAGATAAAATCAACAATGGGAGTTATGAGCTGCTCTACCAGGAACTAAAAGCTACAGAGAAACAGGTGTATATATAAAAATATACGGTAAAGCGCTATGAACTTATTCCAAACAATATGATATTATTAAAAACCCTGTATAAAATATTTGTCAACATATGGGTACACTGGTAACTGGATTAAACATACAGCCAGTACACAGGTACTCACAAAGTCCAGAGTCAAAATAGCTGGTGTTTGAGTCCAAGAAATGTCTCCCAAGTCACAGAGAGAAATAAACAGATATGTGTGTGGTCTCGCTGCTCCTCCAAAAAGGACTTCCAAAGTTCCCAAGAAACTGTATAAAAAAGAGAAAAGGAGAGGAGCGCCGACTCAAATGTAGGGATAAAACAATTTATTAAAACAAGAAAAACGGTTCAAAAACACTCACAAGATAAAAGGGGTAAATTTCATATCTGGGCCGTCTGCCGTGAATATTCCCCTGCGGTCAGTTTGTAGTCACTCCGATGTTAGGAGGTATATATTCTGGCTGTTAGAGTCTCACGCTTTGTAATCAGTCCTTGCCACACCGCTCTGCAGTCGCGGGTGGTGACGTAGAGTTCAGCGTGCAGTCTCAGTGATTGAAAATAGATCAATGCACTACGGATCCCTTGTAGGGACAAACGAAGTAGCGAGCCTGGATCTTTCTTCTACGCGTTTCGTCCTGATCGACAGGACTTTGTCAAGAATACTTGAACGGCTCTACTGGCACCTTAATATACCAGCTTTTAACCAATGCGGTTCAGGCTCTGGATTGATGTGACTCAGACAGGTCATAGATATTCACTAGCTAATTTGCAATTATTGTTAGAGAACTATACACCTTACAAATTTGCGATCTAATAATATTAAAGATACTAAAAAAATACTTACAACAGTGCGTATAAATAAGTATAGACTTAAAAGGCAATCTGAATGAATATTCAAATGTGAAACTAAACACATAAATGTCACAAAACAGCAGCGATTGTATACATAACAGGTATTAAATTTGCTATATATACTTCATAAATTATTAGTATAAAATCATTATATAATATACAAATACATACCTATGTTTCAAATATTAGATCATAATTTCTCATAAAAACATGATTCATAGGGATTTCTATATATTCACTGAAAGATAAAATCATTAAAGGAAAACTATAACACTTCAATAAAAGTTGTGTATCATATCACTAAGACAAATATATATTGAACCAATTAAAACTGGATACATATAAAAGAAAAAACTGTGATGGGGATGCAAGATAAAAATTACTTCTTAAAAAATTAATTAATTCATAAAAAAGCTTGTATATCTAGTTCAATGTTTAACCCTTTAGGTTCTAAGCAGTCTAAAGTTTTAATCCAATAGGTTTCTCTTTGTCTTAATTTCAACAACCTATTGGTGTCCCATTTGTCTGGTGCTACCCATTCAATGACTTTTATACTAAGATCTTTTGGGTTTTGATTGTGGCAAACTTTAAAATGATGCGAAACACTATGATTGTCGAAACCTGACTCAATATTTTTAACATGCTCTCTGAGTCTGTATTTAATTTTTCTTTTCGTCCTACCTATATAGATTTTTCCACATTTACAGCTCAACTGATATACAACATAGGTGGTATGGCAAGTGCATCTGAATTTGCACTTGTATGTCCGTTTGCCATTATAGTTGGTAAATGTAGTGTGGTTACTATCAATTAAAGGGCACATAATGCATTCAGAGACCTTACATGGATACAGACCTACATTACTACCACACCAACTAGTAAGAGTACCATTTATTGTTTTTTGTCGAAGTTTGGTGGGTGCTATGTAGTTTTTAAGATCCTTATTTTTCCTAAATATAACCTCAGGCTTATCACTAAGTGCCTTCTGTAATACTGGATCAAGTTTTAACACATTCCAGTGTTTATTAATAATCTTTTTAATGTGGTGGTGTTGGTTGTTGTATCTTGTAATAAATTTAACAGATCCCTCCTGTTGATTATTTCTATTGTTCTTCTTTTTATTCTCATGTTGGTTAGTGAGAAGAGCTTCTCTATCTATATTCTGGGCTCTGATTCTGGCGGTATTAAGAAGTTCCCTATTATAACCTTTCTCTAAGAATTTATCTGTTAGAAAGTCAGCTTCTTTGTTATAATCCTCTATGTGTGTACAGTTGCGTCTGATTCTCTGATATTGCCCTAGTGGAATGTTGTTTTTCCACTATTATAATATTTATAATATTTAACACTTTTCATTATATTTAATTTTTTTACTTTTTATTATATCATATCATGGATAACACTGAATCCGGAAATAGTATTGAAACCAATCCTGTTCAGAGTTATCCTGAGGCTCACACCCAATTTGGGGATAATAATTGGCGTAACAACAGACAAAGGTCATCTAACTTATTGGATAATAACAGTATAGTCAAAGACTCCCTAATAGACCCTATGGTATTATTCAGAGATCTAGAAAAACTTTTAATGAAAGATGCAAAGGAGTGGCAGGATTTAATACTCCTGGATAATTATATCCTCCACGATATCATTCCTAGGGGACTTAGGATTTTCAAATTTCCAGCTTTCAATTTAGATGAGGTTGAATTCCAACTTGAGTGGGAACAGATTTTACATACATGCTCTAAGGCACTCATCAAATTACTCATCAAATATAGAGAATATAAATTAAATTCTTTAAAAACAGAGATTGATACCCTAGTGACAAAGATACAACCCTTTGAACATATCCAGAAATGGAAGGAGCTTAATAAAAACATCCAACAAAGGGTAGATTCTTTTTCTAGTGAATTACAAGTTAATAAAACCAAAAAATTGCAAAGAGACTTGGAGGATTTTAAAACAGACCAGGTGTACTCCTATAGAAAAAATGCATCACACAGAAATAGGGGCCAGGATGAGTCAAATACGGCCACACAACCTGAGTCCCAGTCTAGTTCAAATAGGGAACAATTTCCTGAAAAATCCAACAGTAATAGTAACAATTATAGAACCTCTGCAGGTCCACATATAACCAATACTCGTGTTTATCAAACACCGAGAAGAGATTGGAATAAACCGAATTTTCACATGAAAAATAAACAAAATGGTAATTACAATAGAAGTCACGATTACCCTAATCCAAGAGTAGGGACCCATTATCAACATAGGGATGAAAATGTATGGCATGATGTCCCTATACAAAATAGATTTTCTAGCCTTGATACACAACCACAATCACCCAGATGGCAATATGAAGGAGCTAAACCCAAAACTATTAATTACAATAAAAAGGACTCTAATAATAGGTCCACATATACACCTAGAGCAAATTATCGAGCTGATAATCAAGTCCAAGAAAATCGTCATTTTTTAGAGATACCCCCCTGGAGACTACAGGGGGGGGGGCACAAACAGGGACAACAACAGTACAAACAACAGACACAGTCCAATCACCACTTAGAAGGGCACTACCCAGGGAGGGAGAATATTTTAAACAAAACTCTAAACCAGAGAAACCCCAAAAGAACCATAGACGAACTAGATCAAGAGGGAATCGGGGAGGATTCAAATTTAGGCAAAAGAAACAAAGAGAGAGGATACTAGAAGCTAATAGCAAGATGATTTTTAACCTTTCTAACAAAGAATTTTCCACTAGTGAATTAAAACTATTAACTAAGGGTTTAAATTTCTCTCCGAATAATACACCTAACTACTTTGATCTATATATAGATGTCCAAAAGTTTGTGAGAAAAGTCACATTAAAAAGACATTTTTCCAAATACATCAGTACACATGAACATATAAATAATGTCAATAATGAAGACATCCTTATTTTAGAAAATTTAGGGGCCAATTTAGATGACAGTCCAATTGGAATAGATCCCAATTTATCAGACTTATCAGTATATGAGGACATTGACGACTTCACTGTGAAACATTGTCCTTTGAAACGTCAATCTGTATTTTATCCTATTCATAGCCAAACAGAATATATTAAAATATTTAATAGACTAGTATGTCAGGACATTGAGGAACTTTCTCACAAAACTGCAAATAGAAAGAAATTAGAAAATGATAATCTCTCCAAAGAAGAAAGGATAGCCCTAAAAACACTGAGTGCAAATTATGATATCATATTTAGAGCTGCCGATAAGGGCGGTGGCATAGTAGTGCAGAATCGGATAGACTACATAGCAGAAGCACATCGCCTATTATCCGATAGGGACACGTATTCTCTTCTAACCTTTAACCCTACGGAGAAATTTAAAAAGGAATTATTTATACTTTTAAATGAAGCTAAGGCCTTGAATGTTTTAAATACAGAAGAATATCAATTTTTATATGAAGTGGCCCCAAAAATTTCATGTTTTTATCATTTACCCAAGATCCACAAGGATCCTCTAAACCCTCCTGGTAGACCTATTGTCTCTGGGATAGGCTCTTTATGTGATAATTTATCCAAATATGTGGACTCCTTTTTACAACCTATTGTTACGTCCTCAAGAGCCTATCTCAGAGACACCATTGATGTTATTAACAAAATGGAGGGTTTAGACTGGCAGGAAGACTATATCTGGATTACCTGCGATGCTGCCGCTCTTTATACTAGCATCCCCCATTCACAAGGCACTATGGCAATCAGAGATACATTATGTAACAGTCATCTCCCTGAGGTACAACGTAAATTCATTGTGGATGCTGTACAATTTGTTTTAACACACAACTATTTTTTATTTGAGGGTTCTTTCTACCATCAAATACAGGGTACGGCGATGGGGACCACCTTTGCCCCATCGTACGCTAATATTTACATGTCCCAGTTCGAAGACAGATATATATGGAACAATAACCCATTTTATACTTCAGGTATATAGATGATATTTTAATTATATGGCAGGGCCCTAAGGATCAAATAGATGATTTTATTTCTCATATTAATGGTAATCTTTTAAATTTAAAATTTACATATGAAAGTTCACCTGAATCCATATCTTTTTTAGACCTGGTGATATATTGCGACAACCATACCAATAAAGTATGTGTAAAAAATTATCATAAACCTACGGACAGAAATGGTTTATTAAATGCCAAAAGTGGCCACTACAAACAGTGGAAAAACAACATTCCACTAGGGCAATATCAGAGAATCAGACGCAACTGTACACACATAGAGGATTATAACAAAGAAGCTGACTTTCTAACAGATAAATTCTTAGAGAAAGGTTATAATAGAGAACTTCTTAATACCGCCAGAATCAGAGCCCAGAATATAGATAGAGAAGCTCTTCTCACTAACCAACATGAGAATAAAAAGAAGAACAATAGAAATAATCAACAGGAGGGATCTGTTAAATTTATTACAAGATACAACAACCAACACCACCACATTAAAAAGATTATTAATAAACACTGGAATGTGTTAAAACTTGATCCAGTATTACAGAAGGCACTTAGTGATAAGCCTGAGGTTATATTTAGGAAAAATAAGGATCTTAAAAACTACATAGCACCCACCAAACTTCGACAAAAAACAATAAATGGTACTCTTACTAGTTGGTGTGGTAGTAATGTAGGTCTGTATCCATGTAAGGTCTCTGAATGCATTATGTGCCCTTTAATTGATAGTAACCACACTACATTTACCAACTATAATGGCAAACGGACATACAAGTGCAAATTCAGATGCACTTGCCATACCACCTATGTTGTATATCAGTTGAGCTGTAAATGTGGAAAAATCTATATAGGTAGGACGAAAAGAAAAATTAAATACAGACTCAGAGAGCATGTTAAAAATATTGAGTCAGGTTTCGACAATCATAGTGTTTCGCATCATTTTAAAGTTTGCCACAATCAAAACCCAAAAGATCTTAGTATAAAAGTCATTGAATGGGTAGCACCAGACAAATGGGACACCAATAGGTTGTTGAAATTAAGACAAAGAGAAACCTATTGGATTAAAACTTTAGACTGCTTAGAACCTAAAGGGTTAAACATTGAACTAGATATACAAGCTTTTTTATGAATTAATTAATTTTTTAAGAAGTAATTTTTATCTTGCATCCCCATCACAGTTTTTTCTTTTATATGTATCCAGTTTTAATTGGTTCAATATATATTTGTCTTAGTGATATGATACACAACTTTTATTGAAGTGTTATAGTTTTCCTTTAATGATTTTATCTTTCAGTGAATATATAGAAATCCCTATGAATCATGTTTTTATGAGAAATTATGATCTAATATTTGAAACATAGGTATGTATTTGTATATTATATAATGATTTTATACTAATAATTTATGAAGTATATATAGCAAATTTAATACCTGTTATGTATACAATCGCTGCTGTTTTGTGACATTTATGTGTTTAGTTTCACATTTGAATATTCATTCAGATTGCCTTTTAAGTCTATACTTATTTATACGCACTGTTGTAAGTATTTTTTTAGTATCTTTAATATTATTAGATCGCAAATTTGTAAGGTGTATAGTTCTCTAACAATAATTGCAAATTAGCTAGTGAATATCTATGACCTGTCTGAGTCACATCAATCCAGAGCCTGAACCGCATTGGTTAAAAGCTGGTATATTAAGGTGCCAGTAGAGCCGTTCAAGTATTCTTGACAAAGTCCTGTCGATCAGGACGAAACGCGTAGAAGAAAGATCCAGGCTCGCTACTTCGTTTGTCCCTACAAGGGATCCGTAGTGCATTGATCTATTTTCAATCACTGAGACTGCACGCTGAACTCTACGTCACCACCCGCGACTGCAGAGCGGTGTGGCAAGGACTGATTACAAAGCGTGAGACTCTAACAGCCAGAATATATACCTCCTAACATCGGAGTGACTACAAACTGACCGCAGGGGAATATTCACGGCAGACGGCCCAGATATGAAATTTACCCCTTTTATCTTGTGAGTGTTTTTGAACCGTTTTTCTTGTTTTAATAAATTGTTTTATCCCTACATTTGAGTCGGCGCTCCTCTCCTTTTCTCTTTTTTATAATGTTATGGGCAGCAGATTAGGGGTTCATAGGGATAATGTAGGTGGCGGCGGTGTGCGGTCGGCAGATTAGGGGTTAAAAATATTTATTATAGTGGCGGCGATGGGGGGGGGGCCTCGGTTTAGGGGTACATAGGTAGTTTATGGGTGTTAGTGTACTTTAGAGCACAGTAGTTAAGAGCTTTCTAAACCGGCGTTAGCCCATAAAGCTCTTAACCTCTAACTTTTTTTCTGCAGCTGGAGTCTTGTCGGTAGAGTTCTAACGCTCACTTCAGCCAAGACTCTAAATACAGGCTTTAGGAAGATCCCATTGAAAAGATAGGATACGCGTAAGGGAATCTGCGGTATGGAAAAGTCGCGGCTGGAAAGTGAGCATTAGACCCTTTCCTGGCTGACTCTAAATACCAGCGAGCGGCCAAAAGCCGCGTTAGGACCCCTTAACGCTGCTTTTGACGGCTACCGCAGAACTCTAAATCTAAGCATTATTTTCTTGGGTTGTGGATTAATTTTTTTCAGCGGAAAATGGCTGTTTTTATTTTTATCCCTGCCTCTCTAGTGACTCTTGTGTGGAAGTTCCACATCTTGGGTATCTGCTATCCCATACGTCACTAGCTCATGGACTCTTGCTAATTACATGAAAGAAAACATAATTTATGTAAGAACTTACCTGATAAATTCATTTCTTTCCTATTGGCAAGAGTCCATGAGGCCCACCCTTTTTTGTGGTGGTTATGATTTTTGTATAAAGCACAATTATTTCCAAATTTCTTTTGTTGATGCTTTTTACTCCTTTCTTTATCACCCCACTACTTGGCTATTCGTTAAACTGAATTGTGGGTGTGGTGAGGGGTGTATTTATAGGCATTTTGAGGTTTGGGAAACTTTGCCCCTCCTGTTATGGATTGTATATCCGATATGTCACTAGCTCATGGACTCTTGCCAATATGAAAGAAATGAAATTATCAGGTAAGTTCTTACATAAATTATGTTTTTATTTTATGTAATGGTAGTTTTTTTGTAATGTTAGTATTTTTTTTGTAATGGTAGTTTTTTTTTTAATTGGTAGGATTTTTTTTATGTTAAGATTAGGTTTTTATTTAATTTTACAGGTAAGTTTTTTTTATTTTAAGGTAGTTAGGATTTTACTTTAGTTAATTTAGGGGTATTTTTAATGTGGGTTAAGTTGGGGGAGTTAGGTTAGGGGGGTTTAGATGTTAGTTTATAACTTTTCATTGTGGGGGGATGACGGTTTAAGGGTTAATAGTTTATTTAGGTTCTTTGCGATTTGGGGGATGGCGGTTTATGGGTTAATAGTTTATTTACATTCTTTGTGATGTAGGGGGATGGCAGGTTAGGGGTTAATAGTATATTTAGGTTCTTTGCTATGTGGGGGAGGGCGGTTTAGGGGTTAATAGTTTATCTAGGTACTTTGCGATGTGGAGGGATGGCAGATTAGGGGTTATTAGTATTATTTAGTGTTTGCGATGTGGGGGAATGGTGGATTAAGGGTTAACTTTTATTTTGTGTTTGTGATGTGGGGGATGGTGGATTAGGGGTTATTAGGCTAGGGGCTTATGATAGGGTTTTTTTGCCATTGACTTCTATGGGGAATGCGAAAATGCGAGGTCATTTGCGCGAGTAGGGTGTTTTGTCTCCATTGATTGCAATGGGGGAACACATGCATGCAAAAACTCCGCTTAGGATTTTTGCGCTTTTCACGATATTGCCAGCGCAAAATACGTTTTTTTTTTCAACTTGTAATACGAGCGGAACCCGAGAAACACAAAAAGCGGCACTTGTAATCTAGCCCAATGTGTGCAAAAGACAAACACTGCCTCATTAGAGAGCTGACATTTGTCTCAACACTGAAGTAGTTAAGGGAACATTTTGGATAAAATGTGCGTTTAACCCCTAGGAGAGAGAATACTTATAAAATATATTTTATTGTTTCATTCTGTAATCAGTAACTTACACACACATGACAGACTGGTTTCCTTATATTATATATATAGCTGCATGTATACAGAGACTGTTAGTGGTTCCATAGTTTAGATATTCCTTATGTATATGTTGTTGTCTAACACAAACTGCACTGAGGGCCTTAAAGAGTTAACAGTAAGGGAGTTTATGTCAGTGACAACCTCACCACACCCTGTGCTGTATAATATAAGTGCTTCAGTTTTGTTTCCCGCTGCAAGATACAAACATGGCATCTGCTGATATGAGAAAGGAGCTTACCTGCCCCATCTGTGTGAGCATTTATACAGATCCTGTAACTCTGACCTGTGGCCATAACTTCTGCCTGAGCTGTATTAACAGAACATGGGACAACCAGGATGAGGGGGAATATTCATGTCCTGAATGTCAGCTCAGGTTTAGCAAGAGACCTGAACTGAAAAGGAACCTGAGGATGCATAATATTTCAAAGACTTTCCAACTAACTGGGCCTGTAAATGACACTGGGATCTTCTGCACTTACTGTATTCACTCTCCTGTACCTGCTACTAAATCCTGTCTAATGCGTGATGCTTCTCTGTGTGATGCCCACCTGAGTGTACACAGCAAGTCTGGGGAACACGTCTTAACTGAACCCACCACTTCCTGGGGTATTACAAAATGCGCCAAACACAAAAAGCTGCTGAAATATTACTGTACTGAGGATGCTGCCTGTATCTGTGAGTCCTGCAAACTGTCTGGAGAGCACAGGGGACACGATGTGGAGCTGCTGAACGAGGCTTCTGAGAAGAAGAAAGAGAAACTGAAAGCTGTTCTGCAGAAACTAACCACAAAGATAGAGAAGACTGAGAATAGAGTCCAGAGTCTGCAGGAGCACAGGAGAAGGGTGCAAGAGAAAGCAGCTGGTGGAACAGAGCGACTCACTACCCAGATTAGGGACATCATGGAACAGCTAAAAGACCTAGAGAAGCGAGTCCTGAGTGAGATCACCCGGCAGCAGGACCAGGCTTTAACCACAATCTCTAAAGTGATCCAGCAGCTGGAAAAAGAGAAGGACAAGCTGACCAGGAAGATGTGTCACATTGAGGATCTGTACAACATGACTGACCCATTAACTGTCCTACAAGAACAGGAATCACACAGAGATGACTTTTGTGGTGCTGAGAAGGGAGATAATGAGGTCACACAGAGAGGTGATAAACAGGTCCCTGCTGGGGGGGATTTAGATGAGGTCCTGATCTCAGTGACGTTATACAGAGGTTTAGCTGATATTGTGACTGATGTAAAGAGAGGGATGTATATGCACGTGCCATCAGACATATTACTGGATATAAAAACTGCTCATAATAATATTATTTTATCAGGTGACCTTAAAACTGCATCCTATACAGATATAAACCAGCCGCGACTAGAAAAAGCAAAGAGATTTACAGTTTATCCTCAGGTATTAAGCACCAAGAGTTTTTCCTCAGGACGACATTACTGGGAAGTGCAGATTAGTGAGTCAGGGGACTTGTATATAGGAGTTTGTTACACAAGTATGGAGAGGGAAGGATATCAGTCTCTGATAGGAAATAATAACAAGTCCTGGGGTTTGCGTAGTTTTAATAATAATAAAGATCTTTCAGTGAGATATAATACAAAAGTCACCTCATTAAGTCCCCCTCTATCATGTGACAGAGTAGGAATACTGCTGGACTATGAGGCTGGGCGTCTGACCTTTTATGAGCTGTGTGACCCCATCAGACACTTACACACCTTCACTACCACCTTCAGTGAGCTTCTTTATCCTGCATTCAGTGCATGGAGTGATTGTGCCTGGGTGAGAATCCTGCGCTAGATACACTGACCATAATAATATTACTGCATTCTGGATATTGGGTGATGGTGCATTCTGGGTAAGGGGTGATGGTACCTGGGTGAGATTCATGCACTAGATACACTGTCACATAATAATAACGCTGCTGCCTGTGAGCCAGTGATGTTTGTGTATTGAACTGGGAAATAAATAAATATCTGTGTATGAGAGTCTGGTCTCCTTATATTATATATATATAGCTGTATATATGGTACCTACATATGCTGCAGCGCAGTACAGAGAGGGGATCACACAGTAATTACTGTCACATAATATAAAATAAATATCTCTGTATGAGAGTCTGGTCTCCTTATATTATATATATAGCTGTATATATGGTACCTACATATGCTGCAACGCAGTACAGAGAGGAGATCACACATTAATTACTGTCACATAATATAAAATAAATATCTGTGTATGAGAGTCTGGTCTCCTTATATTATATATATAGCTGTATATATGGTACCTACATATGCTACAGCAAAGTACAGAGAGGGGATCACACAGTAATTACTGTCACATAATATAAAATAAATATCTGTGTATGAGAGTCTGGTCTCCTTATATTATATATATAGCTGTATATATGGTACCTACATATGCTGCAGCACAGTACAGAGAGGGGATCACACAGTAATTACTGTTACATAATTTAAAATAAATATCTGTGTATGAGAGTCTGGTCTCATTATATTATATATATATAGCTGTATATATGGTACCTACATATTCTGCAGTGCAGTACAGAGAGGGGATCAAACAGTAATTACTGTCACATAATATAAAATAAATATCTGTGTATGAGAGTCTGGTCTCCTTATATTATATATATAGCTGTATATATGGTACCTACATATGCTGCAGCACAGTACAGAGAGGAGATCACACAGTAATTACTGTCACATAATATAAAATAAATATCTGTGTATGAGAGTCTATCTCCTTATATTATATATATAGCTGTATATATGGTACCTACATACAGAGAGGGGATCACACAGTAATTACTGTCACATAATATAAAATAAATATCTGTGTATGAGAGTCTGGTCTCCTTATATTATTATATATAGCTGTATATATGGTACCTACATATTCTGCAGTGCAGTACAGAGAGGGGATCACACAGTAATTACTGTCACATAATATAAAATAAATATCTGTGTATGAGAGTCTGGTCTCCTTATATTATATATATAGCTGTATATATGGTACCTACATATGCTACAGCACAGTACAGAGAGGGATCACACAGTAATTACTGTCACATAATATAAAATAAATATCTGTGTATGAGAGTCTGGTCTCCTTATATTATATATATAGCTGTATATATGGTACCTACATATTCTGCAGTGCAGTACAGAGAGGGGATCACACAGTAATTACTGTCACATAATATAAAATAAATATCTGTGTATGAGAGTCTGGTCTCCTTATATTATTATATAGCTGTATATATGGTACCTACATATGCTGCAGTGCAGTACAGAGAGGGGATCACACAGTAATTACTGTCACATAATATAAAATAAACATCTGTGTATGAGAGGCTGGTCTCCTTATATTATTATATATGGTACCTACATATGCTGCAGCACAGTACAGAGGGGATCACACAGTAATTACTGTCACATAATATAAAATAAATATCTGTGCATGAAAGTCTGGTCTCCTTATATTATATATATAGCTGTATATATGGTAACTACATATGCTGCAGCGCAGTACAGAGAGGGGATCACACAGTAATTACTGTCACATAATATAAAATAAATATCTGTGTATGAGAGTCTGGTCTCCTTATATTATATATATAGCTGTATATATGGTACCTACATATGCTGCAGCACAGTACAGAGAGGGGATCACACAGTAATTACTGTCACATAATATAAAATAAATATCTGTGTATGAGAGTCTGGTCTCCTTATATTATATATATAGCTGTATATATGGTACCTACATATGCTGCAGTACAGTACAGAGAGGGGATCACACAGTAATTACTGTCACATAATATAAAATAAATATCTGTGTATGAGAGTCTGGTCTCCTTATATTATATATATATATATAGCTGTATATATGGTACCTACATATGCTGCAGCACAGTACAGAGAGAGGATCACACAGTAATTACTGTCACATAATATAAAATAAATATCTGTGTATGAGAGTCTGGTCTCCTTATATTATATATATAGCTGTATATATGGTACCTACATATGCTGCAGTGCAGTACAGAGAGGGGATCACACAGTAATTACTGTCACATAATATAAAATAAATATCTGTGTATGAAAGTCTGGTCTCCTTATATTATATATATATATATATAGCTGTATATATGGTACCTACATATGCTGCAGCGCAGTACAGAGAGGGGATCACACAATAATTACTGTCACATAATATAAAATAAATATCTGTGCATGAAAGTCTGGTCATCTAATATTAGATATATAGCTGTATATATGGTACCTACATATGCTGCAGTGCAGTACAGAGAGGGGATCACACAGTAATTACTTCTTATATTATATATATATATATATATAGCTGTATATATGGTACCTACATATGCTGCAGTGCAGTACAAAGAGGGGATCACACATTAATTACTGTCACATTATTTAAAATAAATATCTGTGTTTGAGAGTCTGGTCTCCTTAAATATATATATATATATATATATATATATATATATATATATATATATATATATATATATATATATATATATATATATATATATATATATATATGGTACCTACATATGCTGCAGCGCAGTACAGAGAGGGAATCACACAGTAATTACTGTCACATAATATAAAATAAATATCTGTGTATGAGAGTCTGGTCTCCTTATATTATATATATAGCTGTATATATGGTACCTACATATGCTGCAGTGCAGTACAGAGAGGGGATCACACAGTAATTACCGTCACATAATATAAAATAAATATCTGTGTATGAAAGTATGGTTTCCTTATATTATATATATAGCTGTATATATGGTACCTACATATGCTGCAGCGCAGTACAGAGAGGGGATCACACAGTAATTACTGAAACATAATATAAAATAAATATCTGTGTATGAGAGTCTGGTCTCCTTATATTATATATATATAGCTGTATATATGGTACCTACATATGATGCAGCACAGTACAGAGAGGGGATCACACAGTAATTACTGTTACATAATATAAAATAAATATCTGTGTATGAGAGTCTGGTCTCCTTATATTATATATATAGCTGTATATATGGTACCTACATATGCTGCAGCGCAGTACAGAGAGGGGATCACACAGTAATTACTGTCACATAATATAAAATAAATATCTGTGTATGAGAGTCTGGTCTCCTTATATTATATATATAGCTGTATATATGGTACCTACATATGCTGCAGCGTAGTACAGAGAGGGGATCATACAGTAATTACTGTCACATAATATAAAATAAATATCTGTGTATGAGAGTCTGGTCTCCTTATATTATATATATAGCTGTATATATGGTACCTACATATGCTGCAGTGCAGTACAGAGAGGGTATCACACAGTAATTACTGTCACATAATATAAAATAAATATCTGTGTATGAGAGTCTGGTCTCCTTATATTATATATATAGCTGTATATATGGTACCTACATATGCTGCAGCGCAGTACAGAGAGGAGATCACACAGTAATTACTGTCACATAATATAAAATAAATATCTGTGTATGAGAGTCTGGTCTCCTTATATTATATATATAGCTGTATATATGGTACCTACATATGCTGCAGTGCAGTACAGAGAGGGTATCACACAGTAATTACTGACACATAATATAAAATAAATATCTGTGTATGAGAGTCTGGTCTCCTTATATTATATATATATAGCTGTATATATGTTACCTACATATACTGCAGCGCAGTACAGAGAGGGGATCACACAGTAATTACTGTCACATAATATAAAATAAATATATGTGTATGAAAGTCTGGTCTCCTTATATTATATATATATATATATATATATATATATATATATATATATATATACTGTATATATATATATATATATATATATATATATAAATATATATATATAGCTGTATATATGGTACCTACATATGCTACAGTACAGAGATGGGATCACACAGTAATTACTGTCACATAATATAAAATAAATATCTGTGTATGAGAGTCTGGTCTCCTTCTATTATATATAAAGCTGTATATATGGTACCTACATATGCTGCAGTGCAGTACAGAGAGGGGATCACACTGTAATTACTGTCACATAATATAAAATAAATATCTGTGTATGAGAATCTGGTCTCCTTATATTATATATATAGCTGTATATATGGTACCTACATATGCTGCAGTGCAGTACAGAGAGGGGATCACACAGTAATTACTGTCACATAATATAAAATAAATATCTGTGTATGACAGTCTGATCTCCTTATATTATACGGTATATATATATAGCTGTATATATGATACCTACATATGCTGCAGCGTAGTACAGAGAGGAGATCACACAGTAATTACTGTCACATAATATAAAATAAATATCTGTGTATGACAGTCTGGCCTCCTTATATTATATATAAAGCTGTATATATAGCACCTACATATGCTGCAGTGCAGTACAGAGAGGGGATCACACAGTAATTACTGTCACATAATATCAAATAAATATCTGTGTATGAGAGTCTGGTCTCCTTATATTATATATATAGCTATATATGGTACCTACATATGCTGCAGCACAATACAGAGAGGGGATCACACAGTAATTACTGTCACATAATATAAAATAAATATCTGTGTATGAGAGTCTGGTCTCCTTATATTATATATATATAGCTGTATATATGGTACCTATATATGCTGCAGTACAGAGAAGGGATCACACAGTAATTACTGTCACATAATATAAAATAAATATCTGTGTATGAGAGTCTGGTCTCCTTATATTATATATATATAGCTGTATATATGGTACCTACATATGCTGCAGCACAGTACAGAGAGGGGATCACACAGTAATTACTGTCACATAATATAAAATAAATATCTGTGTATGAGAGTCTGGTTTCCTTATATTATTATATATAGCTGTATATATGGTACCTACATATGCTGCAGTACAGTACAGAGAGGGGATCACAGAGTAATTACTGTCACATAATATAAAATAAATATCTGTATGAAAGTCTGGCCTCCTTATATTATATATATATAGCTGTATATATGGTACCTACATATGCTGCAGTACAGAGAGGGGATCACACAGTAATTACTGTCACATAATATAAACTAAATATCTGTGTATGAGAGTCTGGTCTCCTTATATTATATATATAGCTGTATATACAGGGAGTGCAGAATTATTAGGCAAATTAGTATTTTGACCACATCATCCTCTTTATGCATGTTGTCTTACTCCAAGCTGTATAGGCTCGAAAGCCTACTACCAATTAAGCATATTAGGTGATGTGCATCTCTGTAATGAGAAGGGGTGTGGTCTAATGACATCAACACCCTATATCAGGTGTGCATAATTATTAGGCAACTTCCTTTCCTTTGGCAAAATGGGTCAAAAGAAGGACTTGACAGGCTCAGAAAAGTCAAAAATAGTGAGATATCTTGCAGAGGGATGCAGCACTCTTAAAATTGCAAAGCTTCTGAAGCGTGATCATCGAACAATCAAGCGTTTCATTCAAAATAGTCAACAGGGTCGCAAGAAGCGTGTGGAAAAACCAAGGCGCAAAATAACTGCCCATGAACTGAGAAAAGTCAAGCGTGCAGCTGCCAAGATGCCACTTGCCACCAGTTTGGCCATATTTCAGAGCTGCAACATCACTGGAGTGCCCAAAAGCACAAGGTGTGCAATACTCAGAGACATGGCCAAGGTAAGAAAGGCTGAAAGACGA